>NC_134353.1:331845834-332125834 GCF_048569485.1 Anomaloglossus baeobatrachus
GGCAACCCAGCAGCCGGCATAGGCGACCCCCCAGCAGCCGTCATAGGCGGCCACCCAGCAGCCGTCATAGGCGGCCACCCAGCAGCCGTCATAGGCGGCCACCCAGCAGCCGCCATAGGCGACCAAACAGCAGCCGTCATAGGCGGCCAACCAGCAGCCGTCAGAGGCGGCCACCCAGCAGCCGGCATAGGCGGCCACCCAGCAGCCGGCATAGGCGGCCACCCAGAAGCCGTCATAGCCGGCCGTCCAGCAGCCGACATATGCGGCCAAACAGCAGCCGTCATAGGCGGCCACCCAGCAGCCGCCATAGCCGGCCGTCCAGCAGCCGACATATGCGGCCAAACAGCAGCCGTCATAGGCGGCCACCCAGCAGCCGTCATAGGCTGCCACCCAGCAGCCGTCATAGGCGGCCACCCAGCAGGCGTCATAGGCGGCCAACCAGCAGCCGTCAGAGGCGGCCACCCAGCAGCCGGCATAGGCGGCCACCCAGCAGCCACGGCATATGCGGCCAAACAGCAGCCGTCATAGGCGGCCAACCAGCAGCCGTCAGAGGCGGCCACCCAGCAGCCGGCATAGGCGACCCCCCAGCAGCCGTCATAGGCGGCCACCCAGCAGCCGTCATAGGCGGCCACCCAGCAGCCGTCATAGGCGGCCACCCAGCAGCCGCCATAGGCGGCCAAACAGCAGCCGTCATAGGCGGCCAACCAGCAGCCGTCAGAGGCGGCCACCCAGCAGCCGGCATAGGCGACCCCCCAGCAGCCGTCATAGGCGGCCACCCAGCAGCCGTCATAGGCGGCCACCCAGCAGCCGTCATAGGCGGCCACCCAGCAGCCGCCATAGGCGGCCAAACAGCAGCCGTCATAGGCGGCCAACCAGCAGCCGTCAGAGGCGGCCACCCAGCAGCCGGCATAGGCGGCCACCCAGCAGCCGCCTTAGGCGGCCAAACAGCAGCCGTCATAGGCGGCCAACCAGCAGCCGTCAGAGGCGGCCACCCAGCAGCCGGCATAGGCGGCCATCCAGCAGCCGGCATAGGCGGCCACCCAGCAGCCGTCATAGGCTGCCACCCAGCAGCCGTCATAGGCGGCCACCCAGCAACCGTCATAGGCGGCCACCCAGCAGCGGACATAGGCGGCCACCAAGCAGCCGTCATAGCCGGCCGTCCAGCAGCCGACATAGGCGGCCAAACACCAGCCGTCATAGGCGGCCACCCAGCAGCCGCCATAGGCGCCCAAACAGCAGCCGGCATAGGCGGCCACCCAGCAGCCGGCATAGGCGGCCACCAAGCAGCCGTCATAGGCGACCACCCAGCAGCCGTCATAGGCGGCCACCCAGCAGCCGGCATATGCGGCCAAACAGCAGCCGTCATAGGCGGCCACCCAGCAGCCGTCATAGGCGGCCACCCAGCAGCCGCCATAGGCGGCCAAACAGCAGCCGGCATAGGCGGCCACCCAGCAGCCGGCATAGGCGGCCACCCAGCAGCCGGCATAGGCGGCCACCCAGCAGCCGGCATAGGCGGCCACCTAGCAGCCGGCATAGGCGGCCACACAGCAGCCGGCATAGGCGGCCACCCAGCAGCCGTCATAGCCGGCCGTCCAGCAACCGACATATGCGGCCCAACAGCAGCCGTCATAGGCGGCCAAACAGAAGCCGACATAGGCGGCCAAACAGAAGCCGGCATAGGCAGCCGGTCAACAGCCGGCATGGGCGGCTACCAGCAGCCGTCAGAGGCGGCCACCCAGCAGCCGGCATAGGCGGCCCCCCAGCAGCCGTCATAGGCGGCAACCCAGCAGCCGTCATAGGCGGCCACCCAGCAGCCGCCATATGCGGCCAAACAGCAGCCGCCATAGGCGGCCAAACAGCAGCCGGCATAGGCGGCCACCCAGCAGCCGGCATAGGCGGCCACCCAGCAGCCGGCATAGGCGGCCACCCAGCAGCCGTCATAGCCGGCCGTCCAGCAGCCGACATATGCGGCCAAACAGCAGCCGTCATAGGCGGCCACCCAGCAGTCGTCATAGGCTGCCACCCAGCAGCCGTCATAGGCGGCCACCCAGCACCCGTCATAGGCGGCCAACCAGCAGCCGGCATAGGCGGCCACCCAGCAGCCGGCATAGGCGGCAACCCAGCAGCCGGCATAGGCGGCCACCCAGCAGCCGTCATAGCCGGCCGTCCAGCAACCGACATATGCAGCCAAACAGCAGCCGTCATAGGCGGCCAAACAGAAGCAGACATAGGCGGCCAAACAGAAGCCGGCATAGGCGGCCGGGCAACAGCCGGCATGGGCGGCTACCAGCAGCCATCAGAGGCGGCCACCCAGCAGCCGGCATAGGCGGCCCCCCAGCAGCCGTCATAGGCGGCAACCCAGCAGCCGTCATAGGCGGCCACCCAGCAGCCGCCATATGCGGCCAAACAGCAGCCGTCATAGGCGGCCAAACAGAAGCCGACATAGGCGGCCAAACAGCAGCCGGCATAGGCGGCCGGTCAACAGCCGGCATGGGCGGCTACCAGCAGCCGTCAGAGGCGGCCACCCAGCAGCCGGCATAGGCGGCCCCCCAGCAGCCGTCATAGGCGGCAACCCAGCAGCCGTCAAAGGCGGCCACCCAGCAGCCGCCATAGGCGGCCAAACAGCAGCCGGCATAGGCGGCCACCCAGCAGCCGGCATAGGCGGCCACCCAGCAGCCGGCATAGGCGGCCACCCAGCAGCCGTCATAGCCGGCCGTCCAGCAGCCGACATATGCGGCCAAACAGCAGCCGTCATAGGCGGCCACCCAGCAGCCGTAATAGGCTGCCACCCAGCAGCCGTCATAGGCGGCCACCCAGCAGCCGTTATAGGCGGCCAACCAGCAGCCGTCAGAGGCGGCCACCCAGCAGCCGGCATAGGCGGCCACCCAGCAGCCCCGGCATATGCGGCCAAACAGCAGCCGTCATAGGCGGCCAACCAGCAGCCGTCGGAGGCGGCCACCCAGCAGCCGGCATAGGCGACCCCCCAGCAGCCGTCATAGGCGGCCACCCAGCAGCCGTCATAGGCGGCCACCCAGCAGCCGTCATAGGCGGCCACCCAGCAGCCGCCATAGGCGGCCAAACAGCAGCCGTCATAGGCGGCCAACCAGCAGCCGTCAGAGGCGGCAACCCAGCAGCCGGCATAGGCGGCCACCCAGCAGCCGGCATATGCGGCCTCCCAGCAGCCGCCTTAGGCGGCCAAACAGCAGCCGTCATAGGCGGCCAACCAGCAGCCGTCAGAGGCGGCCACCCAGCAGCCGGCATAGGCGGCCACCCAGCAGCCGGCATAGGCGGCCACCCAGAAGCCGTCATAGCCGGCCGTCCAGCAGCCGACATATGCGGCCAAACAGCAGCCGTCATAGGCGGCCAACCAGCAGCCGTCAGAGGCGGCAACCCAGCAGCCGGCATAGGCGGCCACCCAGCAGCCCCGGCATATGCGGCCAAACAGCAGCCGTCATAGGCGGCCAACCAGCAGCCGTCAGAGGCGGCCACCCAGCAGCCGGCATAGGCGACCCCCCAGCAGCCGTCATAGGCGGCCACCCAGCAGCCGTCATAGGCGGCCACCCAGCAGCCGTCATAGGCGGCCACCCAGCAGCCGCCATAGGCGGCCAAACAGCAGCCGTCATAGGCGGCCAACCAGCAGCCGTCAGAGGCGGCCACCCAGCAGCCGGCATAGGCGACCCCCCAGCAGCCGTCATAGGCGGCCACCCAGCAGCCGTCATAGGCGGCCAACCAGCAGCCGTCATAGGCGGCCACCCAGCAGCCGCCATAGGCGGCCAAACAGCAGCCGTCATAGGCGGCCAACCAGCAGCCGTCAGAGGCGGCCACCCAGCAGCCGGCATATGCGGCCACCCAGCAGCCGGCATAGGCGGCCACCCAGCAGCCGCCTTAGGCGGCCAAACAGCAGCCGTCATAGGCGGCCAACCAGCAGCCGTCAGAGGCGGCCACCCAGCAGCCGGCATAGGCGGCCACCCAGCAGCCGGCATAGGCGGCCACCCAGCAGCCGTCATAGGCTGCCACCCAGCAGCCGTCATAGGCGGCCACCCAGCAACCGTCATAGGCGGCCACCCAGCAGCGGACATAGGCGGCCACCAAGCAGCCGTCATAGCCGGCCGTCCAGCAGCCGACAAAGGCGGCCAAACAGCAGCCGTCATAGGCGGCCACCCAGCAGCCGCCATAGGCGCCCAAACAGCAGCCGGCATAGGCGGCTACCCAGCAGCCGGCATAGGCGGCCACCAAGCAGCCGTCATAGGCGACCACCCAGCAGCCGTCATAGGCGGCCACCCAGCAGCCGGCATATGCGGCCAAACAGCAGCCGTCATAGGCGGCCACCCAGCAGCCGTCATAGGCGGCCACCCAGCAGCCGCCATAGGCGGCCAAACAGCAGCCGGCATAGGCGGCCACCCAGCAGCCGGCATAGGCGGCCACCCAGCAGCCGGCATAGGCGGCCACCCAGCAGCCGGCATAGGCGGCCACCTAGCAGCCGGCATAGGCGGCCACCCAGCAGCCGGCATAGCCGGCCGTCCAGCAACCGACATATGCGGCCCAACAGCAGCCGTCATAGGCGGCCAAACAGAAGCCGACATAGGCGGCCAAACAGAAGCCGGCATAGGCGGCCGGTCAACAGCCGGCATGGGCGGCTACCAGCAGACGTCAGTGGCGGCCACCCAGCAGCCGGCATAGGCGGCCCCCCAGCAGCCGTCATAGGCGGCAACCCAGCAGCCGTCATAGGCGGCAACCCAGCAGCCGCCATATGCGGCCAAACAGCAGCCGTCATAGGCGGCCAAACAGAAGCTGACATAGGCGGCCAAACAGCAGCCGGCATAGGCGGCCGGTCAACAGCCGGCATGGGCGGCTACCAGCAGCCGGCATAGGCGGCCCCCCAGCAGCCGTCATAGGCGGCAACCCAGCAGCCGCCATAGGCGGCCACCCAGCAGCCGGCATAGGCGGCCACCCAGCAGCCGGCATAGGAGGCCACCCAGCAGCCGCCATAGGCGGCCAAACAGCAGCCGACATATGCGGCCGACCAGCAGCCGTCATAGGCGGCCACCCAGCAGCCGGCATAGGCGGCCACCCAGCAGCCGGCATAGGCGGCCACCCAGCAGCCGGCATAGGAGGCCACCCAGCAGCCGGCATAGGCGGCCACCCAGCAGCCGTCATAGCCGGCCGTCCAGCAGCCGACATATGCGGCCGACCAGCAGCCGTCATAGGCGGCCACCCAGCAGCCGGCATAGGCGGCCACCCAGCAGCCGGCATAGGCGGCCACCCAGCAGCCGGCATAGGAGGCCACCCAGCAGCCGCCATAGGCGGCCAAACAGCAGCCGACATAGGCGGCCAAACAGAAGCCGACATAGGCGGCCAAACAGCAGCCGACATAGGCGGCCGGTCAACAGCCGGCATGGGCGGCTACCAGCAGCCGGCATAGGCGGCACCCCAGCAACCGTCATAGGCGGCAACCCAGCAGCCGTCATAGGCAGCCACCCAGCAGCCGCCATAGGCGTCCAAACAGCAGCCGGCATAGGCGGCCGCCCCGCAGCCGGCATAAACGGCCACCCAGCAGCCGGCATAGGCGGCCACCCAGCGGCCGGCATAGGCGGCCACCCAGAGGCCGGCATAGGCGGCCACCCAACGGCCGGCATAGGCGGCCACCCAGCGGCCGTCATAGCCGGCCGTCCAGCGGCCGACATATGCGGCCCAACAGCAGCCGTCATAGGCGGCCACCCAGCAGCCGTCATAGGCTGCCACCCAGCAGCCGTCATAGGCGGCCACCCAGCAGCCGTCATAGGCGGCCAACCAGCAGCCGTCATAGGCGGCCAACCAGCAGCCGTCAGAGGCGGCCACCCAGCAGCCGGCATAGGCGGCCACCCAGCAGACGGCATATGTGGCCAAACAGCAGCCGTCATAGGCGGCCAACCAGCAGCCGTCAGAGGCGGCCACCCAGCAACCGTCATAGGCGGCCCCCCAGCAGCCGTCATAGGCGGCCACCCAGCAGCCGTCATAGGCGGCCACCCAGCAGCCGCCATAGACGGCCAAACAGCAGCCGTCATAGGCGGCCAACCAGCAGCCGTCAGCGGCGGCCACCCAGCAGCCGGCATAGGCGGCCACCCAGCAGCCGGCATAGGCGGCCACCCAGCAGCCGCCATAGGCGGCCAAACAGCAGCCGACATAGGCGGCCAAACAGAAGCCGACATAGGCGGCCAAACAGCAGCCGACATAGGCGGCCGGTCAACAGCCGGCATGGGCGGCTACCAGCAGCCGGCATAGGCGGCACCCCAGCAACCGTCATAGGCGGCAACCCAGCAGCCGTCATAGGCGGCAACCCAGCAGCCGTCATAGGCAGCCACCCAGCAGCCGCCATAGGCGTCCAAACAGCAGCCGGCATAGGCGGCCGCCCAGCAGCCGGCATAAACGGCCACCCAGCAGCCGGCATAGGCGGCCACCCAGCGGCCGGCATAGGCGGCCACCCAGCAGCCGGCATAGGCGGCCACCCAGCGGCCGGCATAGGCGGCCACCCAGCGGCCGTCATAGCCGGCCGTCCAGCAGCCGACATATGCGGCCCAACAGCAGCCGTCATAGGCGGCCACCCAGCAGCCGTCATAGGCTGCCACCCAGCAGCCGTCATAGGCGGCCACCCAGCAGCCGTCATAGGCGGCCAACCAGCAGCCGTCATAGGCGGCCAACCAGCAGCCGTCAGAGGCGGCCACCCAGCAGCCGGCATAGGCGGCCACCCAGCAGACGGCATATGCGGCCAAACAGCAGCCGTCATAGCCGGCCAACCAGCAGCCGTCAGAGGCGGCCACCCAGCAACCGTCATAGGCGGCCCCCCAGCAGCCGTCATAGGCGGCCACCCAGCAGCCGTCATAGGCGGCCACCCAGCAGCCGCCATAGACGGCCAAACAGCAGCCGTCATAGGCGGCCAACCAGCAGCCGTCAGCGGCGGCCACCCAGCAGCCGGCATAGGCGGCCACCCAGCAGCCGGCATAGGCGGCCACCCAGCAGCCGGCATAGGCGGCCACCCAGCAGCCGTCATAGCCGGCCGTCCTGCAGCCGACATATGCGGCCAAACAGCAGCCGGCATAGGCGGCCACCCAGCAGCCGGCATAGGCGGCCACCCAGCAGCCGACATATGCTGCCAAACAGCAGCCGGCATAGGCGGCCACCCAGCAGCCGGCATAGGCGGCCACCCAGCAGCCGGCATAGGCGGCCACCCAGCAGCCGCCTTAGGCGGCCAAACAGCAGACGTCATAGGCGGCCAACCAGCAGCCGTCAGAGGCGGCCACCCAGCAGCCGGCATAGGCGGCCACCCAGCAGCCGTCATAGGCGGCCAACCAGCAGCCGTCAGAGGCGGCCACCCAGCAGCCGGCATAGGCGGCCACCCAGCAGCCGTCATAGCCGGCCGTCATAGGCGGCCAACCAGCAGCCGTCAGAGGGCGGCCACCCAGCAGCCGGCATAGGCGGCCACCCAGCAGCCGGCATAGGCGGCCACCCAGAAGCCGTCATAGCCGGCCGTCCAGCAGCCGACATATGCGGCCAAACAGCAGCCGTCAGAGGCGGCCACCCAGCAGCCGGCATAGGCGGCCACCCAGCAGCCCCGGCATATGCGGCCAAACAGCAGCCGTCATAGGCGGCCAACCAGCAGCCGTCAGAGGCGGCCACCCAGCAGCCGGCATAGGCGACCCCCCAGCAGCCGTCATAGGCGGCCACCCAGCAGCCGTCATAGGCGGCCACCCAGCAGCCGTCATAGGCGGCCACCCAGCAGCCGCCATAGGCGGCCAAACAGCAGCCGTCATAGGCGGCCAACCAGCAGCCGTCAGAGGCGGCAACCCAGCAGCCGGCATAGGCTGCCACCCAGCAGCCGGCATATGCGGCCTCCCAGCAGCCGCCTTAGGCGGCCAAACAGCAGCCGTCATAGGCGGCCAACCAGCAGCCGTCAGAGGCGGCCACCCAGCAGCTGGCATAGGCGGCCACCCAGCAGCCGGCATAGGCGGCCACCCAGAAGCCGTCATAGCCGGCCGTCCAGCAGCCGACATATGCGGCCAAACAGCAGCCGTCATAGGCGGCCACCCAGCAGCCGCCATAGCCGGCCGTCCAGCAGCCGACATATGCGGCCAAACAGCAGCCGTCATAGGCGGCCACCCAGCAGCCGTCATAGGCTGCCACCCAGCAGCCGTCATAGGCGGCCACCCAGCAGCCGTCATAGGCGGCCACCCAGCAGCCGTCATAGGCGGCCAAACAGCAGCCGGCATGGGCGGCTACCAGCAGCCGTCAGAGGCGGCCACCCAGCAGCCGGCATAGGCAGCCCCCCAGCAGCCGTCATAGGCGGCAACCCAGCAGCCGTCATAGGCGGCCACCCAGCAGCCGCCATATGCGGCCAAACAGCAGCCGTCATAGGCGGCCAAACAGAAGCCGACATAGGCGGCCAAACAGCAGCCGGCATAGGCGGCCGGTCAACAGCCAGCATGGGCGGCTACCAGCAGCCGTCAGAGGCGGCCACCCAGCAGCCGGCATAGGCGGCCCCCCAGCAGCCGTCATAGGCGGCAACCCAGCAGCCGCCATAGGCGGCCAAACAGCAGCCGGCATAGGCGGCCACCCAGCAGCCGGCATAGGCGGCCACCCAGCAGCCGGCATAGGCGGCCACCCAGCAGCCGGCATAGGCGGCCACCCAGCAGCCGTCATAGCCGGCCGTCCAGCAGCCGACATATGCGGCCAAACAGCAGCCGTCATAGGCGGCCACCCAGCAGTCGTCATAGGCTGCCACCCAGCAGCCGTCATAGGCGGCCACCCAGCAGCCGTCATAGGCGGCCAACCAGCAGCCGTCAGAGGCGGCCACCCAGCAGCCGGCATAGGCGGCCACCCAGCAGCCCCGGCATATGCGGCCAAACAGCAGCCGTCATAGGCAGCCAACCAGCAGCCGTCAGAGGCGGCCACCCAGCAGCCGGCATAGGCGACCCCCCCCAGCAGCCGTCATAGGCGGCCACCCAGAAGCCGTCATAGGCGGCCACCCAGCAGCCGTCATAGGCGGCCACCCAGCAGCCGTCATAGGCGGCCACCCAGCAGCCGCCATAGGCGGCCAAACAGCAGCCGTCATAGGCGGCCAACCAGCAGCCGTCATAGGCGGCCAACCAGCAGCCGTCAGAGGCGGCCACCCAGCAGCTGGCATAGGCGGCCACCCAGCAGCCGGCATAGGCGGCCACCCAGAAGCCGTCATAGCCGGCCGTCCAGCAGCCGACATATGCGGCCAAACAGCAGCCGTCATAGGCGGCCACCCAGCAGCCGCCATAGCCGGCCGTCCAGCAGCCGACATATGCGGCCAAACAGCAGCCGTCATAGGCGGCCACCCAGCAGCCGTCATAGGCTGCCACCCAGCAGCCGTCATAGGCGGCCACCCAGCAGCCGTCATAGGCGGCCACCCAGCAGCCGTCATAGGCGGCCAAACAGCAGCCGGCATGGGCGGCTACCAGCAGCCGTCAGAGGCGGCCACCCAGCAGCCGGCATAGGCAGCCCCCCAGCAGCCGTCATAGGCGGCAACCCAGCAGCCGTCATAGGCGGCCACCCAGCAGCCGCCATATGCGGCCAAACAGCAGCCGTCATAGGCGGCCAAACAGAAGCCGACATAGGCGGCCAAACAGCAGCCGGCATAGGCGGCCGGTCAACAGCCAGCATGGGCGGCTACCAGCAGCCGTCAGAGGCGGCCACCCAGCAGCCGGCATAGGCGGCCCCCCCAGCAGCCGTCATAGGCGGCAACCCAGCAGCCGCCATAGGCGGCCAAACAGCAGCCGGCATAGGCGGCCACCCAGCAGCCGGCATAGGCGGCCACCCAGCAGCCGGCATAGGCGGCCACCCAGCAGCCGGCATAGGCGGCCACCCAGCAGCCGTCATAGCCGGCCGTCCAGCAGCCGACATATGCGGCCAAACAGCAGCCGTCATAGGCGGCCACCCAGCAGTCGTCATAGGCTGCCACCCAGCAGCCGTCATAGGCGGCCACCCAGCAGCCGTCATAGGCGGCCAACCAGCAGCCGTCAGAGGCGGCCACCCAGCAGCCGGCATAGGCGGCCACCCAGCAGCCCCGGCATATGCGGCCAAACAGCAGCCGTCATAGGCAGCCAACCAGCAGCCGTCAGAGGCGGCCACCCAGCAGCCGGCATAGGCGACCCCCCCCAGCAGCCGTCATAGGCGGCCACCCAGAAGCCGTCATAGGCGGCCACCCAGCAGCCGTCATAGGCGGCCACCCAGCAGCCGCCATAGGCGGCCAAACAGCAGCCGTCATAGGCGGCCAACCAGCAGCCGTCAGAGGCGGCAACCAGCAGCCGGCATAGGCGGCCACCCAACAGCCGGCATATGCGGCCTCCCAGCAGCCGCCTTAGGCGGCCAAACAGCAGCCGTCATAGGCGGCCAACCAGCAACCGTCATAGCGGCCAACCAGCAGCCGTCATAGGCGGCCACCCAGCAGCCGGCATAGGCGGCCACCCAGCAGCCGGCATAGGAGGCCACCCAGCAGCCGCCATAGGCGGCCAAACAGCAGCCGACATAGGCGGCCAAACAGAAGCCGACATAGGCGGCCAAACAGCAGCCGACATAGGCGGCCGGTCAACAGCCGGCATGGGCGGCTACCAGCAGCCGGCATAGGCGGCCACCCAGCGGCCGGCATAGGCGGCCACCCAGCGGCCGTCATAGCCGGCCGTCCAGCAGCCGACATATGCGGCCCAACAGCAGCCGTCATAGGCGGCCACCCAGCAGCCGTCATAGGCTGCCACCCAGCAGCCGTCATAGGCGGCCACCCAGCAGCCGTCATAGGCGGCCAACCAGCAGCCGTCAGAGGCGGCCACCCAGCAGCCGGCATAGGCGGCCACCCAGCAGACGGCATATGCGGCCAAACAGCAGCCGTCATAGCCGGCCAACCAGCAGCCGTCAGAGGTGGCCACCCAGCAACCGTCATAGGCGGCCCCCCAGCAGCCGCCATAGACGGCCAAACAGCAGCCGTCATAGGCGGCCAACCAGCAGCCGTCAGCGGCGGCCACCCAGCAGCCGGCATAGGCGGCCACCCAGCAGCCGGCATAGGCGGCCACCCAGCAGCCGGCATAGGCGGCCACCCAGCAGCCGTCATAGCCGGCCGTCCTGCAGCCGACATATGCGGCCAAACAGCAGCCGGCATAGGCGGCCACCCAGCAGCCGGCATAGGCGGCCACCCAGCAGCCGACATATGCGGCCAAACAGCAGCCGGCATAGGCGGCCACCCAACAGCCGGCATAGGCGGCCACCCAGCAGCCGGCATAGGCGGCCACCCAGCAGCCGCCTTAGGCGGCCAAACAGCAGCCGTCATAGGCGGCCAACCAGCAGCCGTCAGAGGCGGCCACCCAGCAGCCGGAATAGGCGGCCACCCAGCAGCCGGCATAGGCGGCCACCCAGCAGCCGCCTTAGGCGGCCAAACAGCAGCCGTCATAGGCGGCCAACCAGCAGCCGTCAGAGGCGGCCACCCAGCAGCCGGCATAGGCGGCCACCCAGCAGCCGGCATAGGCGGCCACCCATGCAGCCGGCATAGGAGGCCACCCAGCAGCCGTCATAGCCGGCCGTCCAGCAGCCGTCAGAGGCGGCCATCCAGCAGCCGTCAGAGGCGGCCGTCCAGCAGCCGACATAGGCGGCCAAAAAGCAGCCGGCATAGGCGGTCAAACAGCAGCCGGCATATGCGGCCACCCAGCAGCCGGCATAGGCGGCCGAACAGCAGCCGTCATAGGCGTCCACCCAGCAGCCGTCAGAGGCGGCCGTCCAGCAGCCGTCATAGGCGGCCGTCCAGCAGCCGTCATAGGCGGCCGTCCAGCAGCCGTCATAGGCGGCCGTCCAGCAGCCGACAAAGGAGGCCGCCAAGCAGCTGGCATAGGCGGCCCCCCAGCAGCCGGCATTGGCGGCCACCCAGCAACCGTGATAGGCGGCAACCCAGCAGCCGTCATGGGCAGCCACCCAGCAGCCGCCATAGGTGGACACCCAGCAGCCGGCATAGGCGGCCACCCAGCAGCCGTCATAGCCGGCCGTCCAGCAGCCGTCATAGGCGGCCGTCCAGCAGCCGACAAAGGAGGCCGCCCAGCAGCTGGCATAGGCGGCCCCCCAGCAGCCGGCATAGGCGGCCACCCAGCGGCCGGCATAGGCGGCCACCGAGCGGCCGGCATAGGCGGCCACCCAGCGGCCGGCATAGGCGGCCACCCAGCAGCCGGCATAGGCGGCCACCCAGCAGCCGGCATAGGCGGCCACCCAGCAGCCGTCATACGCAGCCAAACAGCAGCCGACATAGGCGGCCAAACAGAAGCCGACATAGGCGGCCAAACAGCAGCCGGCATAGGCGGCCGGTCAACAGCCGGCATGGGCGGCTACTAGCAGCCGGCATAGGCGGCACCCCAGCAACCGTCATAGGCTGCCACCCAGCAGCCGTCATAGGCGGCCACCCAGCAGCCGTCATAGGCGGCCAACCAGCAGCCGTCAAAGGCGGCCACCCAGCAGCCGGCATAGGCGGCCACCCAGCAGACGGCATATGCGGCCAAACAGCAGCCGTCATAGGCGGCCAACCAGCAGCCGTCAGAGGCGGCCACCCAGCAACCGGCATAGGCGGCCCCCCAGCAGCCGGCATAGGCGGCCACCCAGCAGCCGGCATAGGCGGCAACCCAGCAGCCGCCTAAGGCGGCCAAACAGCAGCCGTCATAGGCAGCCATCCAGCAGCCGTCAGAGGCGGCCAAACAGCAGCCGTCATAGGCGGCCAACCAGCAGCCGTCAGAGGCGGCCACCCAGCAGCCGGCATAGGCGACCCCCCAGCAGCCGTCATAGGCGGCCACCCAGCAGCCGTCATAGGCGGCCACCCAGCAGCCGTCATAGGCGGCCACCCAGCAGCCGCCATAGGCGGCCAAACAGCAGCCGTCATAGGCGGCCAACCAGCAGCCGTCAGAGGCGGCCACCCAGCAGCCGGCATAGGCGGCCACCCAGCAGCCGGCATAGGCGGCCACCCAGCAGCCGGCATAGGCGGCCACCCAGCAGCCGCCTTAGGCGGCCAAACAGCAGCCGTCATAGGCGGCCAACCAGCAGCCGTCAGAGGCGGCCACCCAGCAGCCGGCATAGGCGGCCACCCAGCAGCCGGCATAGGCGGCCACCCAGCAGCCGTCATAGGCTGCCACCCAGCAGCCGTCATAGGCGGCCACCCAGCATCCGTCATAGGCGGCCACCCAGCAGCGGACATAGGCGGCCACCAAGCAGCCGTCATAGCCGGCCGTCCAGCAGCCGACATAGGCGGCCAAACAGCAGCCGTCATAGGCGGCCACCCAGCAGCCGCCATAGGCGCCCAAACAGCAGCCGGCATAGGCGGCCACCCAGCAGCCGGCATAGGCGGCCACCAAGCAGCCGTCATAGGCGACCACCCAGCAGCCGTCATAGGCGGCCACCCAGCAGCCGGCATATGCGGCCAAACAGCAGCCGTCATAGGCGGCCACCCAGCAGCCGTCATAGGCGGCCACCCAGCAGCCGCCATAGGCGGCCAAACAGCAGCCGGCATAGGCGGCCACCCAGCAGCCGGCATAGGCGGCCACCCAGCAGCCGGCATAGGCGGCCACCCAGCAGCCGGCATAGGCGGCCACCCAGCCGCCGGCATAGGCGGCCACCCAGCAGCCGGCATAGCCGGCCGTCCAGCAACCGACATATGCGGCCCAACAGCAGCCGTCATAGGCGGCCAAACAGAAGCCGACATAGGCGGCCAAACAGAAGCCGGCATAGGCGGCCGGTCAACAGCCGGCATGGGCGGCTACCAGCAGACGTCAGAGGCGGCCACCCAGCAGCCGGCATAGGCGGCCCCCCAGCAGCCGTCATAGGCGGCAACCCAGCAGCCGTCATAGGCGGCCACCCAGCAGCCGCCCTATGCGGCCAAACAGCAGCCGTCATAGGCGGCCAAACAGAAGCCGACATAGGCGGCCAAACAGCAGCCGGCATAGGCGGCCGGTCAACAGCCGGCATGGGCGGCTACCAGCAGCCGTCAGAGGCGGCCACCCAGCAGCCGGCATAGGCGGCCCCCCAGCAGCCGTCATAGGCGGCAACCCAGCAGCCGCCATAGGCGGCCAAACAGCAGCCGGCATAGGCGGCCACCCAGCAGCCGGCATAGGCGGCCACCCAGCAGCCGGCATAGGCGGCCACCCAGCAGCCGGCATAGGCGGCCACCCAGCAGCCGTCATAGCCGGCCGTCCAGCAGCCGACATATGCGGCCAAACAGCAGCCGTCATAGGCGGCCACCCAGCAGTCGTCATAGGCTGCCACCCAGCAGCCGTCATAGGCGGCCACCCAGCAGCCGTCATAGGCGGCCAACCAGCAGCCGTCAGAGGCGGCCACCCAGCAGCCGGCATAGGCGGCCACCCAGCAGCCCCGGCATATGCGGCCAAACAGCAGCCGTCATAGGCAGCCAACCAGCAGCCGTCAGAGGCGGCCACCCAGCAGCCGGCATAGGCGACCCCCCCAGCAGCCGTCATAGGCGGCCACCCAGAAGCCGTCATAGGCGGCCACCCAGCAGCCATCATAGGCGGCCACCCAGCAGCCGTCAGAGGCGGCCATCCAGCAGCCGTCAGAGGCGGCCGTCCAGCAGCCGACATAGGCGGCCAAAAAGCAGCCGGCATAGGCGGTCAAACAGCAGCCGGCATATGCGGCCACCCAGCAGCCGGCATAGGCGGCCGAACAGCAGCCGTCATAGGCGTCCACCCAGCAGCCGTCAGAGGCGGCCGTCCAGCAGCCGTCATAGGCGGCCGTCCAGCAGCCGTCATAGGCGGCCGTCCAGCAGCCGTCATAGGCGGCCGTCCAGCAGCCGACAAAGGAGGCCGCCCAGCAGCTGGCATAGGCGGCCCCCCAGCAGCCGGCATTGGCGGCCACCCAGCAACCGTGATAGGCGGCAACCCAGCAGCCGTCATGGGCAGCCACCCAGCAGCCGCCATAGGCGTCTAAACAGCAGCCGGCATAGGCGGCCACCCAGCAGCCGGCATAGGTGGACACCCAGCAGCCGGCATAGGCAGCCACCCAGCAGCCGTCATAGCCGGCCGTCCAGCAGCCGTCATAGGCGGCCGTCCAGCAGCCGACAAAGGAGGCCGCCCAGCAGCTGGCATAGGCGGCCCCCCAGCAGCCGGCATAGGCGGCCACCCAGCAGCCGGCATAGGCGGCCACCGAGCGGCCGGCATAGGCGGACACCCAGCGGCCGGCATAGGCGGCCACCCAGCTGCCGGCATAGGCGGCCACCCAGCAGCCGGCATAGGCGGCCACCCAGCAGCCGTCATACGCAGCCAAACAGCAGCCGACATAGGCGGCCAAACAGAAGCCCACATAGGCGGCCAAACAGCAGCCGGAATAGGCGGCCGGTCAACAGCCGGCATGGGCGGCTACCAGCAGCCGGCATAGGCGGCACCCCAGCAACCGTCATAGGCTGCCACCCAGCAGCCGTCATAGGCGGCCACCCAGCAGCCGTCATAAGCGGCCAACCAGCAGCCGTCAAAGGCGGCCACCCAGCAGCCGGCATAGGCGGCCACCCAGCAGACGGCATATGCGGCCAAAATGCAGCCGTCATAGGCGGCCAACCAGCAGCCGTCAGAGGCGGCCACCCAGCAACCGGCATAGGCGGCCCCCCAGCAGCCGGCATAGGCGGCCACCCAGCAGCCGGCATAGGCGGCAACCCAGCAGCTGCCTAAGGCGGCCAAACAGCAGCCGTCATAGGCAGCCATCCAGCAGCCGTCAGAGGCGGCCACCCAGCAGGCGGCATAGGCGGCCACCCAGCAGCCGGCATAGGCGGCCACCCAGCAGCCGGCATAGGCGGCCACCCAGCAGCCGGCATAGGCGGCAACCCAGCAGCCGCCTAAGGCGGCCAAACAGCAGCCGTCATAGGCGGCCAACCAGCAGCCGTCAGAGGCGGCCACCCAGCAGCCGGCATAGGCGGCCACCCAGCAGCCGGCATAGGCGGCCACCCAGCAGCCGCCTTAGGCGGCCAAACAGCAGCCGTCATAGGCGGCCAACCAGCAGCCGTCAGAGGCGGCCACCCAGCAGCCGGCATAGGCGGCCACCCAGCCGCCGGCATAGGCGGCCACCCAGCAGCCGGCATAGGCGGCCACCCAGCAGCCGTCATAGCCGGCCGTCCAGCAGCCGTCAGAGGCGGCCGTCCAGCAGCCGTCAGAGGCGGCCGTCCAGCAGCCGACATAGGCGGCCAAAAAGCAGCCGGCATAGGCGGTCAAACAGCAGCCGGCAAATGCGGCCACCCAGCAGCCGGCATAGGCGGCCGAACAGCAGCCGTCATAGGCGTCCACCCAGCAGCCGTCAGAGGCGGCCGTCCAGCAGCCGTCATAGGCGGCTGTCCAGCAGCCGACAAAGGCGGCCGTCCAGCAGCCGTCAGAGGCGGCCGTCCAGCAGCCGACATAGGCGGCCAAAAAGCAGCCGGCATAGGCGGTCAAACAGCAGCCGGCAAATGCGGCCACCCAGCAGCCGGCATAGGCGGCCGAACAGCAGCCGTCATAGGCGTCCACCCAGCAGCCGTCAGAGGCGGCCGTCCAGCAGCCGCCATAGCCGGCCGTCCAGCAGCCGACATATGCGGCCAAACAGCAGCCGTCATAGGCGGCCACCCAGCAGCCGTCATAGGCTGCCACCCAGCAGCCGTCATAGGCGGCCACCCAGCAGGCGTCATAGGCGGCCAACCAGCAGCCGTCAGAGGCGGCCACCCAGCAGCCGGCATAGGCGGCCACCCAGCAGCCCCGGCATATGCGGCCAAACAGCAGCCGTCATAGGCGGCCAACCAGCAGCCGTCAGAGGCGGCAACCCAGCAGCCGGCATAGGCGACCCCCCAGCAGCCGTCATAGGCGGCCACCCAGCAGCCGTCATAGGCGGCCACCCAGCAGCCGTCATAGGCGGCCACCCAGCAGCCGCCATAGGCGGCCAAACAGCAGCCGTCATAGGCGGCCAACCAGCAGCCGTCAGAGGCGGCCACCCAGCAGCCGGCATAGGCGACCCCCCAGCAGCCGTCATAGGCGGCCACCCAGCAGCCGTCATAGGCGGCCACCCAGCAGCCGTCATAGGCGGCCACCCAGCAGCCGCCATAGGCGGCCAAACAGCAGCCGTCATAGGCGGCCAACCAGCAGCCGTCAGAGGCGGCCACCCAGCAGCCGGCATAGGCGGCCACCCAGCAGCCGGCATAGGCGGCCACCCAGCAGCCGGCATAGGCGGCCACCCAGCAGCCGCCTTAGGCGGCCAAACAGCAGCCGTCATAGGCGGCCAACCAGCAGCCGTCAGAGGCGGCCACCCAGCAGCCGGCATAGGCGGCCACCCAGCAGCCGGCATAGGCGGCCACCCAGCAGCCGTCATAGGCTGCCACCCAGCAGCCGTCATAGGCGGCCACCCAGCATCCGTCATAGGCGGCCACCCAGCAGCGGACATAGGCGGCCACCAAGCAGCCGTCATAGCCGGCCGTCCAGCAGCCGACATAGGCGGCCAAACAGCAGCCGTCATAGGCGGCCACCCAGCAGCCGCCATAGGCGCCCAAAACAGCAGCCGGCATAGGCGGCCACCCAGCAGCCGGCATAGACGGCCACCAAGCAGCCGTCATAGGCGACCACCCAGCAGCCGTCATAGGCGGCCACCCAGCAGCCGGCATATGCGGCCAAACAGCAGCCGTCATAGGCGGCCACCCAGCAGCCGTCATAGGCGGCCACCCAGCAGCCGCCATAGGCGGCCAAACAGCAGCCGGCATAGGCGGCCACCCAGCAGCCGGCATAGGCGGCCACCCAGCAGCCGGCATAGGCGGCCACCCAGCAGCCGGCATAGGCGGCCACCCAGCCGCCGGCATAGGCGGCCACCCAGCAGCCGGCATAGCCGGCCGTCCAGCAACCGACATATGCGGCCCAACAGCAGCCGTCATAGGCGGCCAAACAGAAGCCGACATAGGCGGCCAAACAGAAGCCGGCATAGGCGGCCGGTCAACAGCCGGCATGGGCGGCTACCAGCAGACGTCAGAGGCGGCCACCCAGCAGCCGGCATAGGCGGCCCCCCAGCAGCCGTCATAGGCGGCAACCCAGCAGCCGTCATAGGCGGCCCACCCAGCAGCCGCCATATGCGGCCAAACAGCAGCCGTCATAGGCGGCCAAAACAGAAGCCGACATAGGCGGCCAAACAGCAGCCGGCATAGGCGGCCGGTCAACAGCCGGCATGGGCGGCTACCAGCAGCCGTCAGAGGCGGCCACCCAGCAGCCGGCATAGGCGGCCCCCCAGCAGCCGTCATAGGCGGCAACCCAGCAGCCGCCATAGGCGGCCAAACAGCAGCCGGCATAGGCGGCCACCCAGCAGCCGGCATAGGCGGCCACCCAGCAGCCGGCATAGGCGGCCACCCAGCAGCCGGCATAGGCGGCCACCCAGCAGCCGTCATAGCCGGCCGTCCAGCAGCCGACATATGCGGCCAAACAGCAGCCGTCATAGGCGGCCACCCAGCAGTCGTCATAGGCTGCCACCCAGCAGCCGTCATAGGCGGCCACCCAGCAGCCGTCATAGGCGGCCAACCAGCAGCCGTCAGAGGCGGCCACCCAGCAGCCGGCATAGGCGGCCACCCAGCAGCCCCGGCATATGCGGCCAAACAGCAGCCGTCATAGGCAGCCAACCAGCAGCCGTCAGAGGCGGCCACCTAGCAGCCGGCATAGGCGACCCCCCCAGCAGCCGTCATAGGCGGCCACCCAGAAGCCGTCATAGGCGGCCACCCAGCAGCCATCATAGGCGGCCACCCAGCAGCCGCCATAGGCGGCCAAACAGCAGCCGTCATAGGCGGCCAACCAGCAGCCGTCAGAGGCGGCAACCAGCAGCCGGCATAGGCGGCCACCCAACAGCCGGCATATGCGGCCTCCCAGCAGCCGCCTTAGGCGGCCAAACAGCAGCCGTCATAGGCGGCCAACCAGCAACCGTCATAGGCGGCCAACCAGCAGCCGTCATAGGCGGCCACCCAGCAGCCGGCATAGGCGGCCACCCAGCAGCCGGCATAGGCGGCCACCCAGCAGCCGGCATAGGAGGCCACCCAGCAGCCGCCATAGGCGGCCAAACAGCAGCCGCCATAGGCGGCCAAACAGAAGCCGACATAGGCGGCCAAACAGCAGCCGACATAGGCGGCCGGTCAACAGCCGGCATGGGCGGCTACCAGCAGCCGGCATAGGCGGCCACCCAGCGGCCGGCATAGGCGGCCACCCAGCGGCCGTCATAGCCGGCCGTCCAGCAGCCGACATATGTGGCCCAACAGCAGCCGTCATAGGCGGCCACCCAGCAGCCGTCATAGGCTGCCACCCAGCAGCCGTCATAGGCGGCCACCCAGCAGCCGTCATAGGCGGCCAACCAGCAGCCGTCAGAGGCGGCCACCCAGCAGCCGGCATAGGCGGCCACCCAGCAGACGGCATATGCGGCCAAACAGCAGCCGTCATAGCCGGCCAACCAGCAGCCGTCAGAGGCGGCCACCCAGCAACCGTCATAGGCGGCCCCCCAGCAGCCGTCATAGGCGGCCACCTAGCAGCCGTCATAGGCGGTCACCCAGCAGCCGCCATAGACGGCCAAACAGCAGCCGTCATAGGCGGCCAACCAGCAGCCGTCAGCGGCGGCCACCCAGCAGCCGGCATAGGCGGCCACCCAGCAGCCGGCATAGGCGGCTACCCAGCAGCCGGCATAGGCGGCCACCCAGCAGCCGTCATAGCCGGCCGTCCTGCAGCCGACATATGCGGCCAAACAGCAGCCGGCATAGGCGGCCACCCAGCAGCCGGCATAGGCGGCCACCCAGCAGCCGACATATGCGGCCAAACAGCAGCCGGCATAGGCGGCCACCCAGCAGCCGGCATAGGCGTCCACCCAGCAGCCGGCATAGGCGGCCACCCAGCAGCCGCCTTAGGCGGCCAAACAGCAGCCGTCATAGGCGGCCAACCAGCAGCCGTCAGAGGCGGCCACCCAGCAGCCGGAATAGGCGGCCACCCAGCAGCCGGCATAGGCGGCCACCCAGCAGCCGCCTTAGGCGGCCAAACAGCAGCCGTCATAGGCGGCCAACCAGCAGCCGTCAGAGGCGGCCACCCAGCAGCCGGCATAGGCGGCCACCCAGCAGCCGGCATAGACGGCCACCCATGCAGCCGGCATAGGAGGCCACCCAGCAGCCGTCATAGCCTGCCGTCCAGCAGCCGTCAGAGGCGGCCATCCAGCAGCCGTCAGAGGCGGCCGTCCAGCAGCCGACATAGGCGGCCAAAAAGCAGCCGGCATAGGCGGTCAAACAGCAGCCGGCATATGCGGCCACCCAGCAGCCGGCATAGGCGGCCGAACAGCAGCCGTCATAGGCGTCCACCCAGCAGCCGTCAGAGGCGGCCGTCCAGCAGCCGTCATAGGCGGCCGTCCAGCAGCCGTCATAGGCGGCCGTCCAGCAGCCGTCATAGGCGGCCGTCCAGCAGCCGTCATAGGCAGCCGTCCAGCAGCCGACAAAGGAGGCCGCCCAGCAGCTGGCATAGGCGGCCCCCCAGCAGCCGGCATTGGCGGCCACCCAGCAACCGTGATAGGCGGCAACCCAGCAGCCGTCATGGGCAGCCACCCAGCAGCCGCCATAGGCGGCCACCCAGCAGCCGGCATAGGTGGACACCCAGCAGCCGGCATAGGCAGCCACCCAGCAGCCGTCATAGCCGGCCGTCCAGCAGCCGTCATAGGCGGCCGTCCAGCAGCCGACAAAGGAGGCCGCCCAGCAGCTGGCATAGGCGGCCCCCCAGCAGCCGGCATAGGCGGCCACCCAGCAGCCGGCATAGGCGGCCACCGAGCGGCCGGCATAGGCGGACACCCAGCGGCCGGCATAGGCGGCCACCCAGCTGCCGGCATAGGCGGCCACCCAGCAGCCGGCATAGGCGGCCACCCAGCAGCCGTCATACGCAGCCAAACAGCAGCCGACATAGGCGGCCAAACAGAAGCCCACATAGGCGGCCAAACAGCAGCCGGAATAGGCGGCCGGTCAACAGCCGGCATGGGCGGCTACCAGCAGCCGGCATAGGCGGCACCCCAGCAACCGTCATAGGCTGCCACCCAGCAGCCGTCATAGGCGGCCACCCAGCAGCCGTCATAAGCGGCCAACCAGCAGCCGTCAAAGGCGGCCACCCAGCAGCCGGCATAGGCGGCCACCCAGCAGACGGCATATGCGGCCAAAATGCAGCCGTCATAGGCGGCCAACCAGCAGCCGTCAGAGGCGGCCACCCAGCAACCGGCATAGGCGGCCCCCCAGCAGCCGGCATAGGCGGCCACCCAGCAGCCGGCATAGGCGGCAACCCAGCAGCTGCCTAAGGCGGCCAAACAGCAGCCGTCATAGGCAGCCATCCAGCAGCCGTCAGAGGCGGCCACCCAGCAGCCGGCATAGGCGGCCACCCAGCAGCCGGCATAGGCGGCCACCCAGCAGCCGGCATAGGCGGCAACCCAGCAGCCGCCTAAGGCGGCCAAACAGCAGCCGTCATAGGCGGCCAACCAGCAGCCGTCAGAGGCGGCCACCCAGCAGCCGGCATAGGCGGCCACCCAGCAGCCGGCATAGGCGGCCACCCAGCAGCCGCCTTAGGCGGCCAAACAGCAGCCGTCATAGGCGGCCAACCAGCAGCCGTCAGAGGCGGCCACCCAGCAGCCGGCATAGGCGGCCACCCAGCCGCCGGCATAGGCGGCCACCCAGCAGCCGGCATAGGCGGCCACCCAGCAGCCGTCATAGCCGGCCGTCCAGCAGCCGTCAGAGGCGGCCGTCCAGCAGCCGTCAGAGGCGGCCGTCCAGCAGCCGACATAGGCGGCCAAAAAGCAGCCGGCATAGGCGGTCAAACAGCAGCCGGCAAATGCGGCCACCCAGCAGCCGGCATAGGCGGCCGAACAGCAGCCGTCATAGGCGTCCACCCAGCAGCCGTCAGAGGCGGCCGTCCAGCAGCCGTCATAGGCGGCTGTCCAGCAGCCGACAAAGGCGGCCGTCCAGCAGCCGTCAGAGGCGGCCGTCCAGCAGCCGACATAGGCGGCCAAAAAGCAGCCGGCATAGGCGGTCAAACAGCAGCCGGCAAATGCGGCCACCCAGCAGCCGGCATAGGCGGCCGAACAGCAGCCGTCATAGGCGTCCACCCAGCAGCCGTCAGAGGCGGCCGTCCAGCAGCCGCCATAGCCGGCCGTCCAGCAGCCGACATATGCGGCCAAACAGCAGCCGTCATAGGCGGCCACCCAGCAGCCGTCATAGGCTGCCACCCAGCAGCCGTCATAGGCGGCCACCCAGCAGGCGTCATAGGCGGCCAACCAGCAGCCGTCAGAGGCGGCCACCCAGCAGCCGGCATAGGCGGCCACCCAGCAGCCCCGGCATATGCGGCCAAACAGCAGCCGTCATAGGCGGCCAACCAGCAGCCGTCAGAGGCGGCAACCCAGCAGCCGGCATAGGCGACCCCCCAGCAGCCGTCATAGGCGGCCACCCAGCAGCCGTCATAGGCGGCCACCCAGCAGCCGTCATAGGCGGCCACCCAGCAGCCGCCATAGGCGGCCAAACAGCAGCCGTCATAGGCGGCCAACCAGCAGCCGTCAGAGGCGGCCACCCAGCAGCCGGCATAGGCGACCCCCCAGCAGCCGTCATAGGCGGCCACCCAGCAGCCGTCATAGGCGGCCACCCAGCAGCCGTCATAGGCGGCCACCCAGCAGCCGCCATAGGCGGCCAAACAGCAGCCGTCATAGGCGGCCAACCAGCAGCCGTCAGAGGCGGCCACCCAGCAGCCGGCATAGGCGGCCACCCAGCAGCCGGCATAGGCGGCCACCCAGCAGCCGGCATAGGCGGCCACCCAGCAGCCGCCTTAGGCGGCCAAACAGCAGCCGTCATAGGCGGCCAACCAGCAGCCGTCAGAGGCGGCCACCCAGCAGCCGGCATAGGCGGCCACCCAGCAGCCGGCATAGGCGGCCACCCAGCAGCCGTCATAGGCTGCCACCCAGCAGCCGTCATAGGCGGCCACCCAGCATCCGTCATAGGCGGCCACCCAGCAGCGGACATAGGCGGCCACCAAGCAGCCGTCATAGCCGGCCGTCCAGCAGCCGACATAGGCGGCCAAACAGCAGCCGTCATAGGCGGCCACCCAGCAGCCGCCATAGGCGCCCAAACAGCAGCCGGCATAGGCGGCCACCCAGCAGCCGGCATAGGCGGCCACCAAGCAGCCGTCATAGGCGACCACCCAGCAGCCGTCATAGGCGGCCACCCAGCAGCCGGCATATGCGGCCAAACAGCAGCCGTCATAGGCGGCCACCCAGCAGCCGTCATAGGCGGCCACCCAGCAGCCGCCATAGGCGGCCAAACAGCAGCCGGCATAGGCGGCCACCCAGCAGCCGGCATAGGCGGCCACCCAGCAGCCGGCATAGGCGGCCACCCAGCAGCCGGCATAGGCGGCCACCCAGCCGCCGGCATAGGCGGCCACCCAGCAGCCGGCATAGCCGGCCGTCCAGCAACCGACATATGCGGCCCAACAGCAGCCGTCATAGGCGGCCAAACAGAAGCCGACATAGGCGGCCAAACAGAAGCCGGCATAGGCGGCCGGTCAACAGCCGGCATGGGCGGCTACCAGCAGACGTCAGAGGCGGCCACCCAGCAGCCGGCATAGGCGGCCCCCCAGCAGCCGTCATAGGCGGCAACCCAGCAGCCGTCATAGGCGGCCACCCAGCAGCCGCCATATGCGGCCAAACAGCAGCCGTCATAGGCGGCCAAACAGAAGCCGACATAGGCGGCCAAACAGCAGCCGGCATAGGCGGCCGGTCAACAGCCGGCATGGGCGGCTACCAGCAGCCGTCAGAGGCGGCCACCCAGCAGCCGGCATAGGCGGCCCCCCAGCAGCCGTCATAGGCGGCAACCCAGCAGCCGCCATAGGCGGCCAAACAGCAGCCGGCATAGGCGGCCACCCAGCAGCCGGCATAGGCGGCCACCCAGCAGCCGGCATAGGCGGCCACCCAGCAGCCGGCATAGGCGGCCACCCAGCAGCCGTCATAGCCGGCCGTCCAGCAGCCGACATATGCGGCCAAACAGCAGCCGTCATAGGCGGCCACCCAGCAGTCGTCATAGGCTGCCACCCAGCAGCCGTCATAGGCGGCCACCCAGCAGCCGTCATAGGCGGCCAACCAGCAGCCGTCAGAGGCGGCCACCCAGCAGCCGGCATAGGCGGCCACCCAGCAGCCCCGGCATATGCGGCCAAACAGCAGCCGTCATAGGCAGCCAACCAGCAGCCGTCAGAGGCGGCCACCTAGCAGCCGGCATAGGCGACCCCCCCAGCAGCCGTCATAGGCGGCCACCCAGAAGCCGTCATAGGCGGCCACCCAGCAGCCATCATAGGCGGCCACCCAGCAGCCGCCATAGGCGGCCAAACAGCAGCCGTCATAGGCGGCCAACCAGCAGCCGTCAGAGGCGGCAACCAGCAGCCGGCATAGGCGGCCACCCAACAGCCGGCATATGCGGCCTCCCAGCAGCCGCCTTAGGCGGCCAAACAGCAGCCGTCATAGGCGGCCAACCAGCAACCGTCATAGGCGGCCAACCAGCAGCCGTCATAGGCGGCCACCCAGCAGCCGGCATAGGCGGCCACCCAGCAGCCGGCATAGGCGGCCACCCAGCAGCCGGCATAGGAGGCCACCCAGCAGCCGCCATAGGCGGCCAAACAGCAGCCGACATAGGCGGCCAAACAGAAGCCGACATAGGCGGCCAAACAGCAGCCGACATAGGCGGCCGGTCAACAGCCGGCATGGGCGGCTACCAGCAGCCGGCATAGGCGGCCACCCAGCGGCCGGCATAGGCGGCCACCCAGCGGCCGTCATAGCCGGCCGTCCAGCAGCCGACATATGCGGCCCAACAGCAGCCGTCATAGGCGGCCACCCAGCAGCCGTCATAGGCTGCCACCCAGCAGCCGTCATAGGCGGCCACCCAGCAGCCGTCATAGGCGGCCAACCAGCAGCCGTCAGAGGCGGCCACCCAGCAGCCGGCATAGGCGGCCACCCAGCAGACGGCATATGCGGCCAAACAGCAGCCGTCATAGCCGGCCAACCAGCAGCCGTCAGAGGCGGCCACCCAGCAACCGTCATAGGCGGCCCCCCAGCAGCCGTCATAGGCGGCCACCTAGCAGCCGTCATAGGCGGTCACCCAGCAGCCGCCATAGACGGCCAAACAGCAGCCGTCATAGGCGGCCAACCAGCAGCCGTCAGCGGCGGCCACCCAGCAGCCGGCATAGGCGGCCACCCAGCAGCCGGCATAGGCGGCTACCCAGCAGCCGGCATAGGCGGCCACCCAGCAGCCGTCATAGCCGGCCGTCCTGCAGCCGACATATGCGGCCAAACAGCAGCCGGCATAGGCGGCCACCCAGCAGCCGGCATAGGCGGCCACCCAGCAGCCGACATATGCGGCCAAACAGCAGCCGGCATAGGCGGCCACCCAGCAGCCGGCATAGGCGTCCACCCAGCAGCCGGCATAGGCGGCCACCCAGCAGCCGCCTTAGGCGGCCAAACAGCAGCCGTCATAGGCGGCCAACCAGCAGCCGTCAGAGGCGGCCACCCAGCAGCCGGAATAGGCGGCCACCCAGCAGCCGGCATAGGCGGCCACCCAGCAGCCGCCTTAGGCGGCCAAACAGCAGCCGTCATAGGCGGCCAACCAGCAGCCGTCAGAGGCGGCCACCCAGCAGCCGGCATAGGCGGCCACCCAGCAGCCGGCATAGACGGCCACCCATGCAGCCGGCATAGGAGGCCACCCAGCAGCCGTCATAGCCTGCCGTCCAGCAGCCGTCAGAGGCGGCCATCCAGCAGCCGTCAGAGGCGGCCGTCCAGCAGCCGACATAGGCGGCCAAAAAGCAGCCGGCATAGGCGGTCAAACAGCAGCCGGCATATGCGGCCACCCAGCAGCCGGCATAGGCGGCCGAACAGCAGCCGTCATAGGCGTCCACCCAGCAGCCGTCAGAGGCGGCCGTCCAGCAGCCGTCATAGGCGGCCGTCCAGCAGCCGTCATAGGCGGCCGTCCAGCAGGCGTCATAGGCGGCCGTCCAGCAGCCGTCATAGGCAGCCGTCCAGCAGCCGACAAAGGAGGCCGCCCAGCAGCTGGCATAGGCGGCCCCCCAGCAGCCGGCATTGGCGGCCACCCAGCAACCGTGATAGGCGGCAACCAAGCAGCCGTCATGGGCAGCCACCCAGCAGCCGCCATAGGCGTCTAAACAGCAGCCGGCATAGGCGGCCACCCAGCAGCCGGCATAGGTGGACACCCAGCAGCCGGCATAGGCGGCCACCCAGCAGCCGTCATAGCCGGCCGTCCAGCAGCCGTCATAGGAGGCCGTCCAGCAGCCGACAAAGGAGGCCGCCCAGCAGCTGGCATAGGCGGCCCCCCAGCAGCCGGCATAGGCGGCCACCCAGCAGCCGGCATAGGCGGCCACCGAGCGGCCGGCATAGGCGGACACCCAGCGGCCGGCATAGGCGGCCACCCAGCTGCCGGCATAGGCGGCCACCCAGCAGCCGGCATAGGCGGCCACCCAGCAGCCGTCATACGCAGCCAAACAGCAGCCGACATAGGCGGCCAAACAGAAGCCAACATAGGCGGCCAAACAGCAGCCGGCATAGGCGGCCGGTCAACAGCCGGCATGGGCGGCTACCAGCAGCCGGCATAGGCGGCACCCCAGCAACCGTCATAGGCTGCCACCCAGCAGCCGTCATAGGCGGCCACCCAGCAGCCGTCATAGGCGGCCAACCAGCAGCCGTCAAAGGCGGCCACCCAGCAGCCGGCATAGGCGGCCACCCAGCAGACGGCATATGCGGCCAAACAGCAGCCGTCATAGGCGGCCAACCAGCAGCCGTCAGAGGCGGCCACCCAGCAACCGGCATAGGCGGCCCCCCCAGCAGCCGGCATAGGCGGCCACCCAGCAGCCGGCATAGGCGGCAACCCAGCAGCCGCCTAAGGCGGCCAAACAGCAGCCGTCATAGGCAGCCATCCAGCAGCCGTCAGAGGCGGCCTCCCAGCAGGCGGCATAGGCGGCCACCCAGCAGCCGGCATAGGCGGCCACCCAGCAGCCGGCATAGGCGGCCACCAAGCAGCCGCCAAAGGCTGCCACCCAGCAGCCGACAAAGGCTGCCACCCAGCAGCCGACAAAGGCGGCCAAAAAGCAGCCGGCATAGGCGGCCAAACAGCAGCCGGCATAGGCGGCCGAAGAGCAGCCGTCATAGGCGTCCACCCAGAAGCCGTCAGAGGCGACCGTCCAGCAGCTGGCATAGGCGGCCGCCCAGCAGCCGGCATAGGCGGCCAAACAGCAGCCGACATAGGAGGCCAAACAGCAGCCGGCATAGGCGGCTAAACAGCAGCCGGCATAGGCGGCCACCCAGCAGCCGGCATAGGCGGTCACCCAGCAGCCGCCATAGGCGGCCAAACAGCAGCCGGCATAGGCGGCCAAACAGCAGCCGGCATAGGCGGCCACCCAGCAGCCGGCATAGGCGGCCACCCAGCAGCCGCCATAGGCGGCCAAACAGCAGCCGGCATAGGCGGCCAAACAGCAGCCGGCATAGGCGGCCACCCAGCAGCCGGCATAGGCGGCCACCCAGCAGCCGGCATACGCGGCCACCCAGCAGCCGTCAGAGGCGGCCGTCCAGCAGCCGACATAGGCGGTCAAAAAGCAGCCGGCATAGGCGGCCAAACAGCAGCCGGCATAGGCGGCCACCCAGCAGCCGGCATAGGTGGCCAAACAGCAGCCGGCATAGGCGGCCAAACAGCAGCCGGCATAAGTGGCCAAACAGCAGCCGACATAGGCGGCCAAACAGCAGCCGGCATAGGCGGCCGGTCAACAGCCGGCATGGGCGGCCGCACAGCAGCCGGCATGGGCGGCCGAACAGCAGCCGGCATAGACGGCCACCCAGCAGCCGGCATACGCGGCCAAAAAGCAGCCGGCATACGCGGCCAAAAAGCAGCCGGCATAGGCGGCCACCCAGCAGCCGGCATAGGCGGCCGAACAGCAGCCGGCATAGGCGGCCGAACAGCAGCCGGCATAGGCGGCCACCCAGCAGCCGACATAGGCGGCCACCCAGCAGCCGTCATAGCCGGCCGTCCAGCAGCCGGCATAGGAAGCCACCCAGCAGCCGGCATATGCGGCCAAACAGCAGCCGTCATAGGCGACCAACCAGCAGCCGTCAAAGGCGGCCACCCAGCAGCCGGCATAGGCGGCCACCCAGCAGCCGGCATAGGCGGCCAAACAGCAGCCGTCATAGGAGGCCAAAAAGCAGCCGGCATAGGCGGCCACCCAGCAGCCGGCATAGGCGGCCGAACAGCAGCCGGCATAGGCGGCCGAACAGCAGCCGGCACATAGGCGGCCACCCAGCAGCCGACATAGGCGGCCACCCAGCAGCCGTCATAGCCGGCCGTCCAGCAGCCGGCATAGGAAGCCACCCAGCAGCCGGCATATGCGGCCAAACAGCAGCCGTCATAGGCAGCCAACCAGCAGCCGTCAGAGGCGGCCACCCAGCAGCCGGCATAGGCGGCTCCCCAGCAGCCGTCATAGGCGGCCACCCAGCAGCCGTCATGGGCGGCCACCCAGCAGCCGTCATAGGCGGCCACCCAGCAGCCGCCATAGGCGGCCACCCAGCAGCCGGCATATGCGGCCAAAAAGCAGCCGGCATGGGCGGCCCCCCAGCAGCCGGCATAGGCGGCCACCCAGCAGCCGTCAGAGGCGGCCACCCAGCAGCCGGCATAGGCGGCCACCCAGCAGCCGGCATAGGCGGCCACCCATGCAGCCGGCATAGGAGGCCACCCAGCAGCCGTCATAGCCGGCCGTCCAGCAGCCGTCAGAGGCGGCCGTTCAGCAGCCGTCAGAGGCGGCCGTCCAGCAGCCGACATAGGCGGCCAAAAAGCAGCCGGCATAGGCGGTCAAACAGCAGCCGGCATATGCGGCCACCCAGCAGCCGGCATAGGCGGCCGAACAGCAGCCGTCATAGGCGTCCACCCAGCAGCCGTCAGAGGCGGCCGTCCAGCAGCCGTCATAGGCGGCCGTCCAGCAGCCGTCATAGGCGGCCGTCCAGCAGCCGTCATAGGCGGCCGTCCAGCAGCCGACAAAGGAGGCCGCCCAGCAGCTGGCATAGGCGGCCCCCCAGCAGCCGGCATTGGCGGCCACCCAGCAACCGTGATAGGCGGCAACCCAGCAGCCGTCATGGGCAGCCACCCAGCAGCCGCCATAGGCGTCTAAACAGCAGCCGGCATAGGCGGCCACCCAGCAGCCGGCATAGGTGGACACCCAGCAGCCGGCATAGGCGGCCACCCAGCAGCCGTCATAGCCGGCCGTCCAGCAGCCGTCATAGGCGGCCGTCCAGCAGCCGACAAAGGAGGCCGCCCAGCAGCTGGCATAGGCGGCCCCCCAGCAGCCGGCATAGGCGGCCACCCAGCAGCCGGCATAGGCGGCCACCGAGCAGCCGGCATAGGCGGACACCCAGCGGCCGGCATAGGCGGCCACCCAGCTGCCGGCATAGGCGGCCACCCAGCAGCCGGCATAGGCGGCCACCCAGCAGCCGTCATACGCAGCCAAACAGCAGCCGACATAGGCGGCCAAATAGAAGCCAACATAGGCGGCCAAACAGCAGCCGGCATAGGCGGCCGGTCAACAGCCGGCATGGGCGGCTACCAGCAGCCGGCATAGGCGGCACCCCAGCAACCGTCATAGGCTGCCACCCAGCAGCCGTCATAGGCGGCCACCCAGCAGCCGTCATAGGCGGCCAACCAGCAGCCGTCAAAGGCGGCCACCCAGCAGCCGGCATAGGCGGCCACCCAGCAGACGGCATATGCGGCCAAACAGCAGCCGTCATAGGCGGCCAACCAGCAGCCGTCAGAGGCGGCCACCCAGCAACCGGCATAGGCGGCCCCCCAGCAGCCGGCATAGGCGGCCACCCAGCAGCCGGCATAGGCGGCAACCCAGCAGCCGCCTAAGGCGGCCAAACAGCAGCCGTCATAGGCAGCCATCCAGCAGCCGTCAGAGGCGGCCACCCAGCAGGCGGCATAGGCGGCCACCCAGCAGCCGGCATAGGCGGCCACCCAGCAGCCGGCATAGGCGGCCACCCAGCAGCCGGCATAGGCGGCAACCCAGCAGCCGCCTAAGGCGGCCAAACAGCAGCCGTCATAGGCGGCCAACCAGCAGCCGTCAGAGGCGGCCACCCAGCAGCCGGCATAGGCGGCCACCCAGCAGCCGGCATAGGCGGCCACCCAGCAGCCGCCTTAGGCGGCCAAACAGCAGCCGTCATAGGCGGCCAACCAGCAGCCGTCAGAGGCGGCCACCCAGCAGCCGGCATAGGCGGCCACCCAGCCGCCGGCATAGGCGGCCACCCAGCAGCCGGCATAGGCGGCCACCCAGCAGCCGTCATAGCCGGCCGGCCAGCAGCCGTCAGAGGCGGCCGTCCAGCAGCCGTCAGAGGCGGCCGTCCAGCAGCCGACATAGGCGGCCAAAAAGCAGCCGGCATAGGCGGTCAAACAGCAGCCGGCAAATGCGGCCACCCAGCAGCCGGCATAGGCGGCCGAACAGCAGCCGTCATAGGCGTCCACCCAGCAGCCGTCAGAGGCGGCCGTCCAGCAGCCGTCATAGGCGGCCGTCCAGCAGCCGACAAAGGCGGCCGTCCAGCAGCCGTCAGAGGCGGCCGTCCAGCAGCCGACATAGGCGGCCAAAAAGCAGCCGGCATAGGCGGTCAAACAGCAGCCGGCAAATGCGGCCACCCAGCAGCCGGCATAGGCGGCCGAACAGCAGCCGTCATAGGCGTCCACCCAGCAGCCGTCAGAGGCAGCCGTCCAGCAGCCGCCATAGCCGGCCGTCCAGCAGCCGACATATGCGGCCAAACAGCAGCCGTCATAGGCGGCCACCCAGCAGCCGTCATAGGCTGCCACCCAGCAGCCGTCATAGGCGGCCACCCAGCAGGCGTCATAGGCGGCCAACCAGCAGCCGTCAGAGGCGGCCACCCAGCAGCCGGCATAGGCGGCCACCCAGCAGTACCGGCATATGCGGCCAAACAGCAGCCGTCATAGGCGGCCAACCAGCAGCCGTCAGAGGCGGCCACCCAGCAGCCGGCATAGGCGACCCCCCAGCAGCCGTCATAGGCGGCCACCCAGCAGCCGTCATAGGCGGCCACCCAGCAGCCGTCATAGGCGGCCACCCAGCAGCCGCCATAGGCGGCCAAACAGCAGCCGTCATAGGCGGCCAACCAGCTGCGGTCAGAGGCGGCCACCCAGCAGCCGGCATAGGCGAACCCCCAGCAGCCGTCATAGGCGGCCACCCAGCAGCCGTCATAGGCGGCCACCCAGCAGCCGTCATAGGCGGCCACCCAGCAGCCGCCATAGGCGGCCAAACAGCAGCCGTCATAGGCGGCCAACCAGCAGCCGTCAGAGGCGGCCACCCAGCAGCCGGCATAGGCGGCCACCCAGCAGCCGGCATAGGCGGCCACCCAGCAGCCGGCATAGGCGGCCACCCAGCAGCCGCCTTAGGCGGCCAAACAGCAGCCGTCATAGGCGGCCAACCAGCAGCCGTCAGAGGCGGCCACCCAGCAGCCGGCATAGGCGGCCACCCAGCAGCCGGCATAGGCGGCCACCCAGCAGCCGTCATAGGCTGCCACCCAGCAGCCGTCATAGGCGGCCACCCAGCATCCGTCATAGGCGGCCACCCAGCAGCGGACATAGGCGGCCACCAAGCAGCCGTCATAGCCGGCCGTCCAGCAGCCGACATAGGCGGCCAAACAGCAGCCGTCATAGGCGGCCACCCAGCAGCCGCCATAGGCGCCCAAACAGCAGCCGGCATAGGCGGCCACCCAGCAGCCGGCATAGGCGGCCACCAAGCAGCCGTCATAGGCGACCACCCAGCAGCCGTCATAGGCGGCCACCCAGCAGCCGGCATATGCGGCCAAACAGCAGCCGTCATAGGCGGCCACCCAGCAGCCGTCATAGGCGGCCACCCAGCAGCCGCCATAGGCGGCCAAACAGCAGCCGGCATAGGCGGCCACCCAGCAGCCGGCATAGGCGGCCACCCAGCAGCCGGCATAGGCGGCCACCCAGCAGCCGGCATAGGCGGCCACCCAGCCGCCGGCATAGGCGGCCACCCAGCAGCCGGCATGGCCGGCCGTCCAGCAACCGACATATGCGGCCCAACAGCAGCCGTCATAGGCGGCCAAACAGAAGCCGACATAGGCGGCCAAACAGAAGCCGGCATAGGCGGCCGGTCAACAGCCGGCATGGGCGGCTACCAGCAGACGTCAGAGGCGGCCACCCAGCAGCCGGCATAGGCGGCCCCCCAGCAGCCGTCATAGGCGGCAACCCAGCAGCCGTCATAGGCGGCCACCCAGCAGCCGCCATATGCGGCCAAACAGCAGCCGTCATAGGCGGCCAAACAGAAGCCGACATAGGCGGCCAAACAGCAGCCGGCATAGGCGGCCGGTCAACAGCCGGCATGGGCGGCTACCAGCAGCCGTCAGAGGCGGCCACCCAGCAGCCGGCATAGGCGGCCCCCCAGCAGCCGTCATAGGCGGCAACCCAGCAGCCGCCATAGGCGGCCAAACAGCAGCCGGCATAGGCGGCCACCCAGCAGCCGGCATAGGCGGCCACCCAGCAGCCGGCATAGGCGGCCACCCAGCAGCCGTCATAGCCGGCCGTCCAGCAGCCGACATATGCGGCCAAACAGCAGCCGTCATAGGCGGCCACCCAGCAGTCGTCATAGGCTGCCACCCAGCAGCCGTCATAGGCGGCCACCCAGCAGCCGTCATAGGCGGCCAACCAGCAGCCGTCAGAGGCGGCCACCCAGCAGCCGGCATAGGCGGCCACCCAGCAGCCCCGGCATATGCGGCCAAACAGCAGCCGTCATAGGCAGCCAACCAGCAGCCGTCAGAGGCGGCCACCTAGCAGCCGGCATAGGCGACCCCCCCAGCAGCCGTCATAGGCGGCCACCCAGAAGCCGTCATAGGCGGCCACCCAGCAGCCATCATAGGCGGCCACCCAGCAGCCGCCATAGGCGGCCAAACAGCAGCCGTCATAGGCGGCCAACCAGCAGCCGTCAGAGGCGGCAACCAGCATAGGCGGCCACCCAACAGCCGGCATATGCGGCCTCCCAGCAGCCGCCTTAGGCGGCCAAACAGCAGCCGTCATAGGCGGCCAACCAGCAACCGTCATAGGCGGCCAACCAGCAGCCGTCATAGGCGGCCACCCAGCAGCCGGCATAGGCGGCCACCCAGCAGCCGGCATAGGCGGCCACCCAGCAGCCGGCATAGGAGGCCACCCAGCAGCCGCCATAGGCGGCCAAACAGCAGCCGACATAGGCGGCCAAACAGAAGCCGACATAGGCGGCCAAACAGCAGCCGACATAGGCGGCCGGTCAACAGCCGGCATTAGCGGCTACCAGCAGCCGTCATAGGCGGCCACCCAGCAGCCGTCATAGGCTGCCACCCAGCAGCCGTCATAGGCGGCCACCCAGCAGCCGTCATAGGCGGCCAACCAGCAGCCGTCAGAGGCGGCCACCCAGCAGCCGGCATAGGCGGCCACCCAGCAGACGGCATATGCGGCCAAACAGCAGCCGTCATAGCCGGCCAACCAGCAGCCGTCAGAGGCGGCCACCCAGCAACCGTCATAGGCGGCCCCCCAGCAGCCGTCATAGGCGGCCACCTAGCAGCCGTCATAGGCGGTCACCCAGCAGCCGCCATAGACGGCCAAACAGCAGCCGTCATAGGCGGCCAACCAGCAGCCGTCAGCGGCGGCCACCCAGCAGCCGGCATAGGCGGCCACCCAGCAGCCGGCATAGGCGGCTACCCAGCAGCCGGCATAGGCGGCCACCCAGCAGCCGTCATAGCCGGCCGTCCTGCAGCCGACATATGCGGCCAAACAGCAGCCGGCATAGGCGGCCACCCAGCAGCCGGCATAGGCGGCCACCCAGCAGCCGGCATAGGCGGCCACCCAGCAGCCGACATATGCGGCCAAACAGCAGCCGGCATAGGCGTCCACCCAGCAGCCGTCAGAGGCGGCCGTCCAGCAGCCGTCATAGGCGGCCGTCCAGCAGCCGTCATAGGCGGCCGTCCAGCAGCCGTCATAGGCGGCCGTCCAGCAGCCGTCATAGGCAGCCGTCCAGCAGCCGACAAAGGAGGCCGCCCAGCAGCTGGCATAGGCGGCCCCCCAGCAGCCGGCATTGGCGGCCACCCAGCAACCGTGATAGGCGGCAACCAAGCAGCCGTCATGGGCAGCCACCCAGCAGCCGCCATAGGCGTCTAAACAGCAGCCGGCATAGGCGGCCACCCAGCAGCCGGCATAGGCGGCCACCCAGCAGCCGCCTTAGGCGGCCAAACAGCAGCCGTCATAGGCGGCCAACCAGCAGCCGTCAGAGGCGGCCACCCAGCAGCCGGAATAGGCGGCCACCCAGCAGCCGGCATAGGCGGCCACCCAGCAGCCGCCTTAGGCGGCCAAACAGCAGCCGTCATAGGCGGCCAACCAGCAGCCGTCAGAGGCGGCCACCCAGCAGCCGGCATAGGCGGCCACCCAGCAGCCGGCATAGGCGGCCACCCATGCAGCCGGCATAGGAGGCCACCCAGCAGCCGTCATAGCCGGCCGTCCAGCAGCCGTCAGAGGCGGCCATCCAGCAGCCGTCAGAGGCGGCCGTCCAGCAGCCGACATAGGCGGCCAAAAAGCAGCCGGCATAGGCGGTCAAACAGCAGCCGGCATATGCGGCCACCCAGCAGCCGGCATAGGCGGCCGAACAGCAGCCGTCATAGGCGTCCACCCAGCAGCCGTCAGAGGCGGCCGTCCAGCAGCCGTCATAGGCGGCCGTCCAGCAGCCGTCATAGGCGGCCGTCCAGCAGCCGTCATAGGCGGCCGTCCAGCAGCCGACAAAGGAGGCCGCCCAGCAGCTGGCATAGGCGGCCCCCCAGCAGCCGGCATTGGCGGCCACCCAGCAACCGTGATAGGCGGCAACCCAGCAGCCGTCATGGGCTGCCACCCAGCAGCCGCCATAGGCGTCTAAACAGCAGCCGGCATAGGCGGCCACCCAGCAGCCGGCATAGGTGGACACCCAGCAGCCGGCATAGGCGGCCACCCAGCAGCCGTCATAGCCGGCCGTCCAGCAGCCGTCATAGGCGGCCGTCCAGCAGCCGACAAAGGAGGCCGCCCAGCAGCTGGCATAGGCGGCCCCCCAGCAGCCGGCATAGGCGGCCACCCAGCAGCCGGCATAGGCGGCCACCGAGCGGCCGGCATAGGCGGACACCCAGCGGCCGGCATAGGCGGCCACCCAGCTGCCGGCATAGGCGGCCACCCAGCAGCCGGCATAGGCGGCCACCCAGCAGCCGTCATACGCAGCCAAACAGCAGCCGACATAGGCGGCCAAACAGAAGCCAACATAGGCGGCCAAACAGCAGCCGGCATAGGCGGCCGGTCAACAGCCGGCATGGGCGGCTACCAGCAGCCGGCATAGGCGGCACCCCAGCAACCGTCATAGGCTGCCACCCAGCAGCCGTCATAGGCGGCCACCCAGCAGCCGTCATAGGCGGCCAACCAGCAGCCGTCAAAGGCGGCCACCCAGCAGCCGGCATAGGCGGCCACCCAGCAGACGGCATAGGCGGCCAAACAGCAGCCGTCATAGGCGGCCAACCAGCAGCCGTCAGAGGCGGCCACCCAGCAACCGGCATAGGCGGCCCCCCAGCAGCCGGCATAGGCGGCCACCCAGCAGCCGGCATAGGCGGCAACCCAGCAGCCGCCTAAGGCGGCCAAACAGCAGCCGTCATAGGCAGCCATCCAGCAGCCGTCAGAGGCGGCCACCCAGCAGGCGGCATAGGCGGCCACCCAGCAGCCGGCATAGGCGGCCACCCAGCAGCCGGCATAGGCGGCCACCAAGCAGCCGTCAAAGGCTGCCACCCAGCAGCCGACAAAGGCTGCCACCCAGCAGCCGACAAAGGCGGCCAAAAAGCAGCCGGCATAGGCGGCCAAACAGCAGCCGGCATAGGCGGCCGAAGAGCAGCCGTCATAGGCGTCCACCCAGAAGCCGTCAGAGGCGACCGTCCAGCAGCTGGCATAGGCGGCCGCCCAGCAGCCGGCATAGGCGGCCAAACAGCAGCCGACATAGGAGGCCAAACAGCAGCCGGCATAGGCGGCCAAACAGCAGCCGGCATAGGCGGCCACCCAGCAGCCGGCATAGGCGGTCACCCAGCAGCCGCCATAGGCGGCCAAACAGCAGCCGGCATAGGCGGCCAAACAGCAGCCGGCATAGGCGGCCACCCAGCAGCCGGCATAGGCGGCCACCCAGCAGCCGCCATAGGCGGCCAAACAGCAGCCGGCATAGGCGGCCAAACAGCAGCCGGCATAGGCGGCCACCCAGCAGCCGGCATAGGCGGCCACCCAGCAGCCGGCATACGCGGCCGTCCAGCAGCCGACATAGGCGGTCAAAAAGCAGCCGGCATAGGCGGCCAAACAGCAGCCGGCATAGGCGGCCACCCAGCAGCCGGCATAGGTGGCCAAACAGCAGCCGGCATAGGCGGCCAAACAGCAGCCGGCATAAGTGGCCAAACAGCAGCCGACATAGGCGGCCAAACAGCAGCCGGCATAGGCGGCCGGTCAACAGCCGGCATGGGCGGCCGAACAGCAGCCGGCATAGACGGCCACCCAGCAGCCGGCATACGCGGCCAAAAAGCAGCCGGCATACGCGGCCAAAAAGCAGCCGGCATAGGCGGCCACCCAGCAGCCGGCATAGGCGGCCGAAAAGCAGCCGGCATAGGCGGCTGAACAGCAGCCGGCATAGGCGGCCACCCAGCAGCCGACATAGGCGGCCACCCAGCAGCCGTCATAGCCGGCCGTCCAGCAGCCGGCATAGGAAGCCACCCAGCAGCCGGCATATGCGACCAAACAGCAGCCGTCATAGGCGACCAACCAGCAGCCGGCATAGGCGGTCAAACAGCAGCCGTCATAGGAGGCCAAAAAGCAGCCGGCATAGGCGGCCACCCAGCAGCCGGCATAGGCGGCCGAACAGCAGCCGGCATAGGCGGCCGAACAGCAGCCGGCACATAGGCGGCCACCCAGCAGCCGACATAGGCGGCCACCCAGCAGCCGTCATAGCCGGCCGTCCAGCAGCCGGCATAGGAAGCCACCCAGCAGCCGGCATATGCGGCCAAACAGCAGCCGTCATAGGCAGCCAACCAGCAGCCGTCAGAGGCGGCCACCCAGCAGCCGGCATAGGCGGCTCCCCAGCAGCCGTCATAGGCGGCCACCCAGCAGCCGTCATGGGCGGCCACCCAGCAGCCGTCATAGGCGGCCACCCAGCAGCCGCCATAGGCGGCCACCCAGCAGCCGGCATACGCGGCCAAAAAGCAGCCGGCATGGGCGGCCCCCTAGCAGCCGGCATAGGCGGCCACCCAGCAGCTGTCATAGGCTGCCACCCAGCAGCCGGCATAGGCGGCCACCCAGCAGCAGGCATAGGCGGCCAAACAGCAGCTGTCATAGGCGGCCAAAAAGCAGCCAGCATAGGCGGCCAAACAGCAGCCGGCATAGGCGGACACCCAGCAGCCGGCATAGGCGGCCAAACAGCAGCCGTCATAGGCGTCCACCCAGCAGCCGTCAGAGACGGCCAAACAGCAGCCGTCATAGGCGGCCGCCCAGCAGCCGGCATAGGCGGCCCCCAGCAGCCGGCATAAGCGACCACCCAGCAGCCGGCATAGGCGGCCACCCAGCAGCCGTCAGAGGCGGCCGTCCAGCAGCCGTCAGAGGCGGCCGTCCAGCAGCCGTCAGAGGCGGCCGTCCAACAGCCAACATAGGCGGCCAAAAAGCAGCCGGCATAGACGGCCAAACAGAAGCCGACATAGGCGGCCAAACAGAAGCCGACATAGACGGCCAAACAGCAGCCGACATAGGCGGCCGGTCAACAGCCAGCATGGGCGGCTACCAGCAGCCGGCATAGGCGGCCCCCCAGCAACCGTCATAGGCGGCAACCCAGCAGCCGTCATAGGCAGCCACCCAGCAGCCGCCATAGGCGTCCAAACAACAGCCGGCATAGGCGGCCACCCAGCAGCCGGCATAGGCTGCCACCCAGCAGCCGGCATAGGCGGCCACCCAGCAGCCGTCATAGCCGGCCGTCCAGCAGCCGACATATGCGGCCCCCCAGAAGCCGTCATAGGCGGCCACCCAGCAGCCGTCATAGGCTGCCACCCAGCAGCCGTCATAGGCGGCCACCCAGCAGCCGTCATAGGCGGCCACTCAGCAGCCGTCATAGGCGGCCAACCAGCAGCCGTCAGAGGCGGCCACCCAGCAGCCAGCATAGGCGGCCACCCAGCAGACGGCATATGCGGCCAAACAGCAGCCACCATAGGCGGCCAACCAGCAGCCATCAGAGGCGGCCACCCAGCAACCGGCATAGGCGGCCCCCCAGCAGCCGTCATAGGCGGCCACCCAGCAGCCGCCATAGACGGCCACCCAGCAGCCGGCAAAGGCGGCCAACCAGCAGCCGTCATAGGCGGCCACCCAGCAGCCGCCATAGGCGGCCAAACAGCAGCCGGCATAAGCGGCCACCCAGCAGCCGACAAAGGCGGCCAAAAAGCAGCCGGCATAGGCGGCCAAACAGCAGCCGGCATAGGCGGCCACCCAGCAGCCGGCATAGGCGGCCGAAGAGCAGCCGTCATAGGCGTCCACCCAGAAGCCGTCAGAGGCGGCCGTCCAGCAGCCGTCAGAGGCGGCCGTCCAGCAGCCGTCATAGGCGGCCGTCCAGCAGCCGACAAAGGAGGCCGCCCAGCAGCCGGCATAGGCGGCCCCCCAACAGCCGGCATAGGCGGCCACCCAGCAGCCGGCATACGCGGCCACCCAGCAGCCGTCAGAGGCGGCCGTCCAGCAGCCGACATAGGCGGCCAAAAAGCAGCCGGCATAGGCGGCCAAACAGCAGCCGGCGTAGGCGGCCACCCAGCAGCCGGCATAGGCGGCCAAACAGCAGCCGGCATAGGCGGCCAAACAGCAGCCGGCATAGGTGGCCAAACAGCAGCCGACATAGGCGGCCAAACAGCAGCCGGCATAGGCGGCCGGTCAACAGCCGGCATAGGCGGCCACCCAGCAGCCGCCATAGGCGGCCAAACAGCAGCCGGCATAGGCGGCCACCCAGCAGCCGGCATAGGCGGCCACCCAGCAGCCGGCATACGCGGCCACCCATAAGCCGTCAGAGGCGGCCGTCCAGCAGCCGACATAGGCGGCCAAAAAGCAGCCGGCATAGGCGGTCAAACAGCAGCTGGCATAGGCGGCAACCCAGCAGCCGGCATAGGTGGCCAAACAGCAGCCGGCATAGGCGGCCGAACAGCAGCCGGCATAGGCGGCCACCCAGCAGCCGACATAGGCGGCCACCCAGCAGCCGTCATAGCCGGCCGTCTAGCAGCCGGCATAGGAAGCCACCCAGCAGCCGGCATATGCGGCCAAACAGCAGCCGTCATAGGCGGCCAACCAGCAGCCGTCAGAGGCGGCCACCCAGCAGCCGGCATAGGCGGCTCCCCAGCAGCCGTCATAGGCGGCCACCCAGCAGCCGTCATGGGCGGCCACCCAGCAGCCGTCATAGCCGGCCGTCCAGCAGCCGACATATGCGGCCAAACAGCAGCCGTCATAGGCGGCCAAACAGCAGCCGACATATGCGGCCAAAATGCAGCCGTCATAGGCGGCCGAACAGCAGCCGACATAGACGGCCTAACAGCAGCCGGCATAGGCGGCCACCCAGCAGCCGACAAACGCGGCCAAAAAGCAGCCGGCATAGGCGGCCCCCCAGCAGCCGTCATAGCCGGCCGTCCAGCAGCCGACATATGCGGTCAAACAGCAGCCGTCATAGGCGGCCAAACAGCAGCCTACATATGCGGCCAAACAGCAGCCGTCATAGGCTGCCACCCAGCAGCCGTCATAGGCGGCCACCAAGCAGCCGTCATAGGCGGCCACCCAGCAGCCGGCATAGGCGGCCACCCAGCAGCCGTCATAGCCGGCCGTCCAGCAGCCGACATATGCGGCCAAACAGCAGCCGTCATAGGCGGCCACCCAGCAGCCGCCATAGGCGGCCAAACAGCAGCCGGCATAGGCGGCCACCCAGCAGCCGGCATAAGCGGCCACCCAGCAGCCGTCATAGCCGGCCGTCCAGCAGCCGACATATGCGGCCAAACAGCAGCCGGCATAAGCGGCCACCCAGCAGCCGTCATAGGCTGCCACCCAGCAGCCGTCATAGGCGGCCACCCAGCAGCCGTCAAAGGCGGCCACCCAGCAGCCGTCATAGGCGGCCACACAGCAGCGGGCATAGGCGGCCACCCAGCAGCCGTCATAGTCGGCCGTCCAGCAGCCGACATATGCGGCCAAACACCAGCCGTCATAGGCGGCCACCCAGCAGCCGCCATAGGCGGCCAAACAGCAGCCGGCATAGGCGGCCACCCAGCAGCCGATATAGGCGGCCACCCAGCAGCCGTCATAGCCGGCCGTCCAGCAGCCGACATATGCGGCCAAACAGCAGCCGTCATAGGCGGCCGAACAGCAGCCGACATAGACGGCCTAACAGCAGCCGGCATAGGCGGCCACCCAGCAGCCGGCATACGCGGCCAAAAAGCAGCCGGCATAGGTGGCCCCCCAGCAGCCGGCATAAGCGGCCACCCAGCAGCCGTCATAGGCTGCCACCCAGCAGCCGTCATAGGCGGCCACCCAGCAGCCGTCATAGGCGGCCACCCAGCAGCGGGCATAGGCGGCCACCCAGCAGCCGTCATAGTCGGCCGTCCAGCAGCCGACATAGACGGCCTAACAGCAGCCGGCATAGGCGGCCACCCAGCAGCCGGCATACGTGGCCAAAAAGCAGCCGTCATAGGCGGCCCCCCAGCAGCCAGCATAGGCGGCCACCCAGCAGCCGTCATAGGCGGCCACCCAGCAGCGGGCATAGGCGGCCACCCAGCAGCCGTCATAGTCGGCCGTCCAGCAGCCGACATATGCGGCCAAACAGCAGCCGTCATAGGCGGCCACCCAGCAGCCGCCATAGGCTGCCAAACAGCAGCCGGCATAGGCGGCCACCCACCAGCCGATATAGGCGGCCATCCAGCAGCCGTCATAGCCGGCCGTCCAGCAGCCGACATATGCGGCCTAACATCAGCCGTCATAGGCGGCCGAACAGCAGCCGACATAGACGGCCAAACAGCAGCCGACATAGGCGGCCAAACAGCAGCCGGCATAGGCGGCCAAACAGCAGCCGTCATAGGCGTCCACCCAGCAGCCGTCAGAGACGGCCAAACAGCAGCCGTCATAGGCGACAGTCCAGCAGCTGACAAAGGCGGCCGCCCAGCAGCCGGCATAGGCGGCCCCCCAGCAGCCGGCATAAGCGACCACCCAGCAGCCGGCATAGGCGGCCACCCAGCAGCCGTCAGAGGCGGCCGTCCAGCAGCCGTCAGAGGCGGCCGTCCAGCAGCCGTCAGAGGCGGCCGTCCAGCAGCCAACATAGGCGGCCAAAAAGCAGCCGGCATAGGCGGCCAAACAGAAGCCGACATAGGCGGCATAACAGCAGCCGACATAGGCGGCCGGTCAACAGCCGGCATAGGCGGCCCCCCAGCAACCGTCATAGGCGGCAACCCAGCAGCCGTCATAGGCAGCCACCCAGCAGCCGCCATAGGCGTCCAAACAGCAGCCGGCATAGGCGGCCACCCAGCAGCCGGCATAGGCGGCCACCCAGCAGCCGGCATAGGCGGCCACCCAGCAGCCGTCATAGCCGGCCGTCCAGCAGCCGACATATGCGGCCCAACAGCAGCCGTCATAGGCGGCCACCCAGCAGCCGTCATAGGCTGCCACCCAGCAGCCGTCATAGGCTGCCACCCAGCAGCCGTCATAGGCGGCCACCCAGCAGCCGTCAGAGGCGGCCACCCAGCAGCCGGCATAGGCGGCCACCCAGCAGACGGCATATGCGGCCAAACAGCAGCCGCCATAGGCGGCCAACCAGCAGCCGTCAGAGGCAGCCACCCAGCAACCGGCATAGGCGGCCCCCCAGAAGCCGTCATAGGCGGCCACCCAGCAGCCGTCATAGGCGGCCACCCAGCAGCCGCCATAGACGGCCACCCAGCAGCCGGCAAAGGCGGCCAACCAGCAGTCGTCAGCGGCGGCCGCCCAGCAGCCGGCATAGGCGGCCCCCCAGCAGCCGGCATAAGCGACCACCCAGCAGCCGGCATAGGCGGCCACCCAGCAGCCGTCAGAGGCGGCCGTCCAGCAGCCAACATAGGCGGCCAAAAAGCAGCCGGCATAGGCGATCAAACAGCAGCCGGCATATGCGGCCACCCAGCAGCCGGCATAGGCGGACGAACAGCAGCCGACATAGGCGTCCACCCAGCAGCCGTCATAGGCGGCCGTCCAGCAGCCGTCATAGGCGGCCGTCCAGCAGCCGACAAAGGAGGCCGCCTAGCAGCCGGCATAGGCGGCCCCCAAGCAGCCGGCATAGGCGGCCACCCAGCAGCCGGCATAGGCGGCCACCCAGCAGCCGGCATAGGCGGCCACCTAGCAGCCGGCATAGGCGGCCACCCAGCAGCCGGCATAGACGGCCACCCAGCAGCCGGCATAGGCGGCCACCCAGCAGCCGTCATAGGCAGCCAAACAGCAGCCGACATAGGCGGCCAAACAGCAGGCGGCATAGGCGGCTAAACAGCAGCCGGCATAGGCGGCTACCCAGCAGCCGTCATAGGCGGCCACCCAGCAGCCGCCATAGGCGGCCAAACAGCAGCCGGCAAAGGCAGCCAAAAAGCAGCCGGCATAGGCGGCCACCCAGCAGCCGGCATAGGCGGCCACCCAGCAGCCGGCATACGCGGCCACCCAGCAGCCGGCATAGGCGGCCACCCAGCAGCCGCCATAGGCGGCCAAACAGCAGCCGGCATAGGCGGCCGAAAAGCAGCCGGCATAGGCGGCCGAACAGCAGCCGGCATAGGCGGCCACCCAGCAGCCGGCATAGGCGGCCAAACAGCAGCCGGCATAGGCGGCCACCCAGCAGCCGGCATAGGCGGCCAAACAGCAGCCGACATAGGCGGCCAAACAGCAGCCGGCATAGGCGGCCGGTCAACAGCCGGCATGGGCAGCCGCACAGCAGCCAGAATGGGCGGCCGAACAGCAGCCAGCATCGGCGGCCCCCCAGCAGCCGTCAGAGGCGGCCGTCCAGCAGCCGTCAGAGGCGGCCGTCCAGCAGCCGACATAGGCGGCCAAAAAGCAGCCGGCATAGGCGGCCAAACAGCAGCCGGCATAGGCGGCCACCCAGCAGCCGGCATAGGCGGCCAAACAGCAGCCGGCATAGGCGGCCAAACAGCAGCCGGCATAGGCGGCCAAACAGCAGCCGACATAGGCGGCCAAACAGCAGCCGGCATAGGCGGCCGGTCAACAGCCGGCATGGGCGGCCGCACAGCAGCCGGCATACGCGGCCAAAAAGCAGCCTGCATAGTCAGCCCCCCAGCAGCCGGAAAAGGCGGCCACCCAGCAGCCGTCAAAGGCTGTCACCCAGCAGCCGTCATAGACGGCCACCCAGCAGCCGTCATAGGCGGCCAACCAGCAGCCGTCAGAGGCGGCCACCCAGCAGCCGGCATAGGCGGCCACCCAGCAGCCGGCATAGGCGGCCAAACAGCAGCCGTCATAGGCGGCCAAAAAGCAGCCGGCATAGGCGGCCAAACAGCAGCCGGCATAGGCGGCCACCCAGCAGCCGGCATAGGCGGCCACCCAGCAGCCGGCATAGGCGGCCACCCAGCAGCCGGCATAGGCGGCCACCCAGCAGCCGGCATAGGCGGCCACCCAGCAGCCGCCATAGGCGGCCAAACTGCAGCCGGCATAGGCGGCAACCCAGCAGCCAGCATAGACGGCCACCCAGCAGCCGTCATAGCCGGCCGTCCAGCAGCCGACATATGCGGCCAAACAGCAGCCGTCATAGGCGGCCAAACAGCAGCCGACATATGCGGCCAAACAGCAGCCGTCATAGGCGGCCGAACAGCAGCCGACATAGACGGCCTAACAGCAGCCGGCATAGGCGGCCACCCAGCAGCCGACAAACGCGGCCAAAAAGCAGCCGGCATAGGCGGCCCCCCAGCAGCCGTCATAGCCGGCCGTCCAGCAGCCGACATATGCGGTCAAACAGCAGCCGTCATAGGCGGCCAAACAGCAGCCTACATATGCGGCCAAACAGCAGCCGTCATAGGCGGCCGAACAGCAGCAGACATAGATGGCCTAACAGCAGCCGGCATCGGCGGCCACCCAGCAGCCGGCATACGCGGCCAAAAAGCAGCCGGCATAGGCGGCCCCCCAGCAGCCGGCATAGGCGGCCACCCAGCAGCCGTCATAGGCTGCCACCCAGCAGCCGTCATAGGCGGCCACCCAGCAGCCGGCATAGGCGGCCACCCAGCAGCCGTCATAGCCGGCCGTCCAGCAGCTGACATATGCGGCCAAACAGCAGCCGTCATAGGCGGCAACCCAGCAGCCGCCATAGGCGGCCAAACAGCAGCCGGCATAGGCGGCCACCCAGCAGCCGGCATAAGCGGCCACCCAGCAACCGTCATAGCCGGCCGTCCGGCAGCCGACATATGCGGCCAAACAGCAGCCGGCATAAGCGGCCACCCAGCAGCCGTCATAGGCTGCCACCCAGCAGCCGTCATAGGCGGCCACCCAGCAGCCGTCAAAGGCGGCCACCCAGCAGCGGGCATAGGCGGCCACCCAGCAGCCGTCATAGTCGGCCGTCCAGCAGCCGACATATGCGGCCAAACACCAGCCGTCATAGGCGGCCACCCAGCAGCCGCCATAGGCGGCCAAACAGCAGCCGGCATAGGCGGCCACCCAGCAGCCGATATAGGCGGCCACCCAGCAGCCGTCATAGCCGGCCGTCCAGCAGCCGACATATGCGGCCAAACAGCAGCCGTCATAGGCGGCCGAACAGCAGCCGACATAGACGGCCTAACAGCAGCCGGCATAGGCGGCAACCCAGCAGCCGGCATACGCGGCCAAAAAGCAGCCGGCATAGGTGCCCCCCCAGCAGCCGGCATAAGCGGCCACCCAGCAGCCGTCATAGGCTGCCACCCAGCAGCCGTCATAGGCGGCCACCCAGCAGCCGTCATAGGCGGCCACCCAGCAGCGGGCATAGGCGGCCACCCAGCAGCCGTCATAGTCGGCCGTCCAGCAGCCGACATATGCGGCCAAACAGCAGCCGTCATAGGCGGCCACCCAGCAGCCGCCATAGGCGGCCAAACAGCAGCCGGCATAGGCGGCCACCCACCAGCCGATATAGGCGGCCACCCAGCAGCCGTCATAGCCGGCCGTCCAGCAGCCGACATATGTGGCCAAACATCAGCCGTCATAGGCGGCCGAACAGCAGCCGACATAGACGGCCTAACAGCAGCCGGCATAGGCGGCCACCCAGCAGCCGGCATACGTGGCCAAAAAGCAGCCGGCATAGGCGGCCCCCCAGCAGCCAGCATAGGCGGCCACCCAGCAGCCGTCATAGGTGGCCACCCAGCAGCGGGCATAGGCGGCCACCCAGCAGCCGTCATAGTCGGCCGTCCAGCAGCCGACATATGCGGCCAAACAGCAGCCGTCATAGGCGGCCACCCAGCAGCCGCCATAGGCTGCCAAACAGCAGCCGGCATAGGCGGCCACCCACCAGCCGATATAGGCGGCCACCCAGCAGCCGTCATAGCCGGCCGTCCAGCAGCCGACATATGCGGCCAAACATCAGCCGTCATAGGCGGCCGAACAGCAGCCGACATAGACGGCCAAACAGCAGCCGACATAGGCGGCCAAACAGAAGCCGGCATAGGCGGCTAAACAGCAGCCGGCATAGGCGGCTACCCAGCAGCCGTCATAGGCGGCCACCCAGCAGCCGCCATAGGCGGCCAAACAGCAGCCGGCAAAGGCGGCCAAAAAGCAGCCGGCATAGGCGGCCACCCAGCAGCCGGCATAGGCAGCTAAACAGCAGCCGGCATAGGCGGCCACACAGCAGCCGCCATAGGCGGCCAAACAGCAGCCGGCATAGGCGGCCACCCAGCAGCCGGCATAGGCGGCCACCCAGCAGCCGGCATAGGCGGCCACCCAGCAGCCGGCATAGGCGGCCACCCAGCAGCCGGCATACGCGGCCACCCAGCAGCCGGCATAGGCGGCCACCCAGCAGCCGCTATAGGCGGCCAAACAGCAGCCGTCATAGGCGGCCGAAAAGCAGCCGGCATAGGCGGCCGAACAGCAGCCGGCATAGGCGGCCACCCAGCAGCCGTCATAGGCGGCCAAACAGCAGCCGGCATAGGCGGCCACCCAGCAGCCGGCATAGGCGGCCAAACAGCAGCCGTCATAGGCGGCCAAACAGCAGCCGTCATAGGCGGCCAAACAGCAGCCGACATAGGCGGCCAAACAGCAGCCGGCATAGGCGGCCGGTCAACAGCCGGCATGGGCAGCCGCACAGCAGCCAGCATGGGCGGCCGAACAGCAGCCAGCATCGGCGGCCCCCCAGCAGCCGTCAGAGGCGGCCGTCCAGCAGCCGTCAGAGGCGGCCGTCCAGCAGCCGACATAGGCGGCCAAAAAGCAGCCGGCATAGGCGGCCAAACAGCAGCCGGCATAGGCGGCCACCCAGCAGCCGGCATAGGCGGCCAAACAGCAGCCGGCATAGGCGGCCAAACAGCAGCCGGCATAGGCGGCCAAACAGCAGCCGACATAGGCGGCCAAACAGCAGCCGGCATAGGCGGCCGGTCAACAGCCGGCATGGGCGGCCGCACAGCAGCCGGCATGGGCGGCCGAACAGCAGCCGGCATAGACGGCCACCCAGCAGCCGGCATACGCGGCCAAAAAGCAGCCGGCATAGTCGGCCCCCCAGCAGCCGGCAAAGGCGGCCACCCAGCAGCCGTCAAAGGCTGCCACCCAGCAGCCGTCATAGACGGCCACCCAGCAGCCGTCATAGGCGGCCAACCAGCAGCCGTCAGAGGCGGCCACCCAGCAGCCGGCATAGGCGGCCACCCAGCAGCCAGCATAGGCGGCCAAACAGCAGCCGTCATAGGCGGCCAAAAAGCAGCCGGCATAGGCGGCCAAACAGCAGCCGGCATAGGCAGCCACCCAGCAGCCGGCATAGGCGGCCACCCAGCAGCCGGCATAGGCGGCCACCCAGCAGCCGGCATAGGCGGCCAAACAGCAGCCGTCATAGGCGGCCACCCAGCAGCCGGCATAGGCGGCCACCCAGCAGCCGGCATAGGCGGCCAAACAGCAGCCGTCATAGGCGGCCGAACAGCAGCCGACATAGACGGCCTAACAGCAGCCGACATAGACGGCCTAACAGCAGCCGGCATAGGCGGCCACCCAGCAGCCGACAAACGCGGCCAAAAAGCAGCCGGCATAGGCGGCCCCCCAGCAGCCGTCATAGCCGGCCGTCCAGCAGCCGACATATGCGGTCAAACAGCAGCCGTCATAGGCGGCCAAACAGCAGCCTACAAATGCGGCCAAACAGCAGCCGTCATAGGCGGCCGAACAGCAGCCGACATAGACGGCCTAACAGCAGCCGGCATAGGCGGCCACCCAGCAGCCGGCATACGCGGCCAAAAAGCAGCCGGCATAGGCGGCCCCCCAGCAGCCGGCATAGGCGGCCACCCAGCAGCCGGCATAGGCGGCCAAACAGCAGCCGTCATAGGCGGCCAAAAAGCAGCCGGCATAGGCGGCCAAACAGCAGCCGGCATAGGCGGCCACCCAGCAGCCGGCATAGGCGGCCACCCAGCAGCCGGCATAGGCGGCCACCCAGCAGCCGGCATAGGCGGCCACCCAGCAGCCGCCATAGGCGGCCAAACTGCAGCCGGCATAGGCGGCAACCCAGCAGCCAGCATAGACGGCCACCCAGCAGCCGTCATAGCCGGCCGTCCAGCAGCCGACATATGCGGCCAAACAGCAGCCGTCATAGGCGGCCAAACAGCAGCCGACATATGCGGCCAAACAGCAGCCGTCATAGGCGGCCGAACAGCAGCCGACATAGACGGCCTAACAGCAGCCGGCATAGGCGGCCACCCAGCAGCCGACAAACGCGGCCAAAAAGCAGCCGGCATAGGCGGCCCCCCAGCAGCCGTCATAGCCGGCCGTCCAGCAGCCGACATATGCGGTCAAACAGCAGCCGTCATAGGCGGCCAAACAGCAGCCTACATATGCGGCCAAACAGCAGCCGTCATAGGCGGCCGAACAGCAGCAGACATAGATGGCCTAACAGCAGCCGGCATCGGCGGCCACCCAGCAGCCGGCATACGCGGCCAAAAAGCAGCCGGCATAGGCGGCCCCCCAGCAGCCGGCATAGGCGGCCACCCAGCAGCCGTCATAGGCGGCCACCCAGCAGCCGTCATAGGCGGCCACCCAGCAGCCGGCATAGGCGGCCACCCAGCAGCCGTCATAGCCGGCCGTCCAGCAGCCGACATATGCGGCCAAACAGCAGCCGTCATAGGCGGCCACCCAGCAGCCGCCATAAGCGGCCAAACAGCAGCCGGCATAGGCGGCCACCCAGCAGCCGGCATAAGCGGCCACCCAGCAACCGTCATAGCCGGCCGTCCAGCAGCCGACATATGCGGCCAAACAGCAGCCGGCATAAGCGGCCACCCAGCAGCCGTCATAGGCTGCCACCCAGCAGCCGTCATAGGCGGCCACCCAGCAGCCGTCAAAGGCGGCCACCCAGCAGCGGGCATAGGCGGCCACCCAGCAGCCGTCATAGTCGGCCGTCCAGCAGCCGACATATGCGGCCAAACACCAGCCGTCATAGGCGGCCACCCAGCAGCCGCCATAGGCGGCCAAACAGCAGCCGGCATAGGCGGCCACCCAGCAGCCGATATAGGCGGCCACCCAGCAGCCGTCATAGCCGGCCGTCCAGCAGCCGACATATGCGGCCAAACAGCAGCCGTCATAGGCGGCCGAACAGCAGCCGACATAGACGGCCTAACAGCAGCCGGCATAGGCGGCAACCCAGCAGCCGGCATACGCGGCCAAAAAGCAGCCGGCATAGGTGGCCCCCCAGCAGCCGGCATAAGCGGCCACCCAGCAGCCGTCATAGGCTGCCACCCAGCAGCCGTCATAGGCGGCCACCCAGCAGCCGGCATAGGCGGCCACCCAGCAGCGGGCATAGGCGGCCACCCAGCAGCCGTCATAGTCGGCCGTCCAGCAGCCGACATATGCGGCCAAACAGCAGCCGTCATAGGCGGCCACCCAGCAGCCGCCATAGGCGGCCAAACAGCAGCCGGCATAGGCGGCCACCCACCAGCCGATATAGGCGGCCACCCAGCAGCCGTCATAGCCGGCCGTCCAGCAGCCGACATATGTGGCCAAACATCAGCCGTCATAGGCGGCCGAACAGCAGCCGACATAGACGGCCTAACAGCAGCCGGCATAGGCGGCCACCCAGCAGCCGGCATACGTGGCCAAAAAGCAGCCGGCATAGGCGGCCCCCCAGCAGCCAGCATAGGCGGCCACCCAGCAGCCGTCATAGGCGGCCACCCAGCAGCGGGCATAGGCGGCCACCCAGCAGCCGTCATAGTCGGCCGTCCAGCAGCCGACATATGCGGCCAAACAGCAGCCGTCATAGGCGGCCACCCAGCAGCCGCCATAGGCTGCCAAACAGCAGCCGGCATAGGCGGCCACCCACCAGCCGATATAGGCGGCCACCCAGCAGCCGTCATAGCCGGCCGTCCAGCAGCCGACATATGCGGCCAAACATCAGCCGTCATAGGCGGCCCGAACAGCAGCCGACATAGACGGCCAAACAGCAGCCGACATAGGCGGCCAAACAGAAGCCGGCATAGGCGGCTAAACAGCAGCCGGCATAGGCGGCTACCCAGCAGCCGTCATAGGCGGCCACCCAGCAGCCGCCATAGGCGGCCAAACAGCAGCCGGCAAAGGCGGCCAAAAAGCAGCCGGCAAAGGCGGCCACCCAGCAGCCGGCATAGGCAGCTAAACAGCAGCCGGCATAGGCGGCCACACAGCAGCCGCCATAGGCGGCCAAACAGCAGCCGGCATAGGCGGCCACCCAGCAGCCGGCATAGGCGGCCACCCAGCAGCCGGCATAGGCGGCCACCCAGCAGCCGGCATAGGCGGCCACCCAGCAGCCGGCATACGCGGCCACCCAGCAGCCGGCATAGGCGGCCACCCAGCAGCCGCCATAGGCGGCCAAACAGCAGCCGTCATAGGCGGCCGAAAAGCAGCCGGCATAGGCGGCCGAACAGCAGCCGGCATAGGCGGCCACCCAGCAGCCGTCATAGGCGGCCAAACAGCAGCCGGCATAGGCGGCCACCCAGCAGCCGGCATAGGCGGCCAAACAGCAGCCGTCATAGGCGGCCAAACAGCAGCCGTCATAGGCGGCCAAACAGCAGCCGACATAGGCGGCCAAACAGCAGCCGGCATAGGCGGCCGGTCAACAGCCGGCATGGGCAGCCGCACAGCAGCCAGCATGGGCGGCCGAACAGCAGCCAGCATCGGCGGCCCCCCAGCAGCCGTCAGAGGCGGCCGTCCAGCAGCCGTCAGAGGCGGCCGTCCAGCAGCCGTCAGAGGCGGCCGTCCAGCAGCCGACATAGGCGGCCAAAAAGCAGCCGGCATAGGCGGCCAAACAGCAGCCGGCATAGGCGGCCACCCAGCAGCCGGCATAGGCGGCCAAACAGCAGCCGGCATAGGCGGCCAAACAGCAGCCGGCATAGGCGGCCAAACAGCAGCCGACATAGGCGGCCAAACAGCAGCCGGCATAGGCGGCCGGTCAACAGCCGGCATGGGCGGCCGCACAGCAGCCGGCATGGGCGGCCGAACAGCAGCCGGCATAGACGGCCACCCAGCAGCCGGCATACGCGGCCAAAAAGCAGCCGGCAAAGGCGGCCACCCAGCAGCCGTCAAAGGCTGCCACCCAGCAGCCGTCATAGACGGCCACCCAGCAGCCGTCATAGGCGGCCAACCAGCAGCCGTCAGAGGCGGCCACCCAGCAGCCGGCATAGGCGGCCACCCAGCAGCCGGCATCGGCGGCCAAACAGCAGCCGTCATAGGCGGCCAAAAAGCAGCCGGCATAGGCGGCCAAACAGCAGCCGGCATAGGCAGCCACCCAGCAGCCGGCATAGGCGGCCACCCAGCAGCCGGCATAGGCGGCCACCCAGCAGCCGGCATAGGCGGCCAAACAGCAGCCGTCATAGGCGGCCGAACAGCAGCCGACATAGACGGCCTAACAGCAGCCGACATAGACGGCCTAACAGCAGCCGGCATAGGCGGCCACCCAGCAGCCGACAAACGCGGCCAAAAAGCAGCCGGCATAGGCGGCCCCCCAGCAGCCGTCATAGCCGGCCGTCCAGCAGCCGACATATGCGGTCAAACAGCAGCCGTCATAGGCGGCCAAACAGCAGCCTACAAATGCGGCCAAACAGCAGCCGTCATAGGCGGCCGAACAGCAGCCGACATAGACGGCCTAACAGCAGCCGGCATAGGCGGCCACCCAGCAGCCGGCATACGCGGCCAAAAAGCAGCCGGCATAGGCGGCCCCCCAGCAGCCGGCATAGGCGGCAACCCAGCAGCCGCCATAGGCGGCCAAACAGCAGCCGTCATAGGCGGCCGAAAAGCAGCCGGCATAGGCGGCCGAACAGCAGCCGGCAAAGGCGGCCACCCAGCAGCCGTCATAGGCGGCCAAACAGCAGCCGGCATAGGCGGCCACCCAGCAGCCGGCATAGGCGGCCAAACAGCAGCCGTCATAGGCGGCCAAACAGCAGCCGACATAGGCGGCCAAACAGCAGCCGGCATAGGCGGCCGGTCAACAGCCGGCATGGGCAGCCGCACAGCAGCCAGCATGGGCGGCCGAACAGCAGCCAGCATCGGCGGCCCCCCAGCAGCCGTCAGAGGCGGCCGTCCAGCAGCCGTCAGAGGCGGCCGTCCAGCAGCCGACATAGGCGGCCAAAAAGCAGCCGGCATAGGCGGCCAAACAGCAGCCGGCATAGGCGGCCACCCAGCAGCCGGCATAGGCGGCCAAACAGCAGCCGGCATAGGCGGCCAAACAGCAGCCGGCATAGGCGGCCAAACAGCAGCCGACATAGGCGGCCAAACAGCAGCCGGCATAGGCGGCCGGTCAACAGCCGGCATGGGCGGCCGCACAGCAGCCGGCATGGGCGGCCGAACAGCAGCCGTCATAGCCGGCCACCCAGCAGCCGCCATAGGCGGCCAAACAGCAGCCGGCATAGGCAGCCACCCAGCAGCCGATATAGGCGGCCACCCAGCAGCCGTCATAGCCGGCCGTCCAGCAGCCGACATATGCGGCCAAACAGCAGCCGTCATAGGCGGGCAAACAGCAGCCGACATATGCGGCCAAACAGCAGCCATCATAGGCGGCCGAACAGCAGCCGACATAGACGGCCTAACAGCAGCCGGCATAGGCGGCCACCCAACAGCCGGCATACGCGGCCAAAAAGCAGCCGGCATAGGCGGCCCCCCAGCAGCCGGCATAGGCGGCCACCCAGCAGTCGTCATAGGCTGCCACCCAGCAGCCGGCATAGGCGGCCACCCAGCAGCCGGCATATGCGGCCAAACAGCAGCTGTCATAGGCGGCCAAAAAGCAGCCGGCATAGGCGGCCGAACAGCAGCCGTCATAGGCGTCCACCCAGCAGCCGTCAGAGACGGTCAAACAGCAGCCGTCATAGGCGACCGTCCAGTAGCCGACAAAGGCGGCCGCCCAGCAGCCGGCATAGGCGGCCCCCCAGCAGCCGGCATAAGCGACCACCCAGCAGCCGGCATAGGCGGCCACCCAGCAGCCATCAGAGGCGGCCGTCCAGCAGCCGTCAGGGGCGGCCACCTAGCAGCGGGCATAAGCTGCCACCCAGCAGCCGTCATAGGCGGCTAAACAGCAGTCGACATAGGCGGCCAAACAGCAGCCGGCATAGGCGGCTAAACAGCAGCCGGCATAGGCGGCTACCCAGCAGCCGTCATAGGCTGCCACCCAGCAGCCGCCATAGGCGGCCAAACAGCAGCCGGCATAGGCGGCCACCCAGCAGCCGACAAAGGCGGCCAAAAAGCAGCCGGCATAGGCGGCCACCCAGCAGCCGGCATAGGCGGCCGAAGAGCAGCCGTCATAGGCGTCCACCCAGAAGCTGTCAGAGGCGGCCGTCCAGAAGCCGTCATAGGCGGCCGTCCAGCAGCCGACAAAGGAGGCCGCCCAGCAGCTGGCATAGGCGGCCACCCAGCAGCCGGCATAGGCGGCCACCCAGCAGCCGGCATAGGCGGCCACCCAGCAGCCGGCATAGGCGGCCACCCAGCAGCCGTCATAGGCGGCCACCCAGCAGCCGTCATAGGCAGCCAAACAGCAGCCGACATAGGCGGCCAAACAGCAGCCGGCATAGGCGGCTAAACAGCAGCCGGCATAGGCGGCCACCCAGCAGCCGCCATAGGCGGCCAAACAGCAGCCAGCATAGGCGGCCACCCAGAAGCCGACAAAGGCGGCCAAAAAGCAGCCGGCATAGGCGGCCACCCAGCAGCCGGCATAGGCGGCCACCCAGCAGCCGGCATAGGCGGCTAAACAGCAGCCGGCATAGGCGGCCACCCACCAGCCGTCAGAGGCGGCCACCCAGCAGCCGGCATAGGCGGCCCCCCAGCAGCCGTCATAGGCGGCCACCCAGCAGCCGTCATGGGCGGCCACCCAGCAGCCGTCATAGGCGGCCACCCAGCAGCCGCCATAGGCGGCCAAACAGCAGCCGTCATAGGCGGCCAACCAGCAGCCGTCAGAGGCGGCCACCCAGCAGCCGGCATAGGCGGCCCCCCAGCAGCCGTCATAGGCGGCCACCCAGCAGCCGTCATTGGCGGCCAAACAGCAGCCGTCATAGGCGGCCAACCAGCAGCCGTCAGAGGCGGCCCCCCAGCAGCCGGCATAGGCGGCCACCCAGCAGCCGGCATAGGCGGCCACCCAGCAGCCGGCATAGGCGGCCACCCAGCAGCCGCCTTAGGCGGCCAAACAGCAGCCGTCATAGGCGGCCAACCAGCAGCCGTCAGAGGCGGCCACCCAGCAGCCGGCATAGGCGGCCACCCAGCAGCCAGCATAGGCGGCCACCCAGCAGCCGTCATAGGCGGCCAAACAGCAGCCGACATATGCGGCCAAACAGCAGCCGTCATAGGCGTCCGAACAGCAGCCGACATAGACGGCCTAACAGCTGCCGGCATATGCGGCCACCCAGCAGCCGGCATACGCGGCCAAAAAGCAGCCGGCATAGGCGGCCCCCCAGCAGCCGTCATAGCCGGCCGTCCAGCAGCCGACATAGGCTGCCACCCAGCAGCCGTCATAGGCGGCCACCCAGCAGCCGTCATAGGCGGCCACCCAGCAGCCGTCATAGCCGGCCGTCCAGCAGCCGACATATGCGGCCAAACAGCAGCCGTCATAGGCGACCACCCAGCAGCCGTCATAGGCTGCCACCCAGCAGACGTCATAGACGGCCACCCAGCAGCCGTCATAGGCGGCCACCCAGCAGTGGGCATAGGCGGCCACCCAGCAGCCGTCATAGTCGGCCGTCCAGCAGCCGACATATGCGGCCAAACATCAGCCGTCATAGGCGGCCACCCAGCAGCCGCCATAGGCGCCCAAACAGCAGCCGGCATAGGCGGCCACCCAGCAGCAGTCATAGCTGGCCGTCCAGCAGCCGACATATGTGGCCAAACAGCAGCCGTCATAGGCGGCCACCCAGCAGCCGGCATAGGCGGCCACCCAGCAGCCGGCATAGGCGGCCACCCAGCAGCCGTCATAGCCGGCCGTCCAGCAGCCGACATATGCGGCCAAACAGCAGCCGTCATAGGCGGCCACCCAGCAGTCGTCATAGGCGGCCACCCAGCAGCCGTCATAGGCAGCCAACCAGCAGCCGTCAGAGGCGGCCACCCAGCAGCCGGCATAGGCGGCCACCCAGCAGCCGGCATAGGCGGCCACCCAGCAGCCGGCATATGCGGCCAAACAGCAGCCGGCATATGCGGCCAAACAGCAGCCGTCATAGGCGGCCAAACAGCAGCCGTCATAGGCGGCCACCCAGCAGCCGCCATATGCGGCCAAACAGCAGCCGTCATAGGCAGCCACCCAGCAGCCGCCATAGGCGGCCAAACTGCAGCCGGCATAGGCGGCCACCCAGCAGCCGGCATAGACGGCCACCCAGCAGCCGTCATAGCCGGCCGTCCAGCAGCCGACATATGCGGCCAAACAGCAGCCGTCATAGGCGGCCAAACAGCAGCCGACATATGCGGCCAAACAGCAGCCGTCATAGGCGGCCGAACAGCAGCCGACATAGACGGCCTAACAGCAGCCGGCATAGGCGGCCACCCAGCAGCCGGCATACGCGGCCAAAAAGCAGCCGGCATAGGCGGCCCACCAGCAACCGGCATAGGCGGCCACCCAGCAGCCGTCATAGGCTGCCACATAGCAGCCGTCATAGGCGGCCACCCAGCAGCCGTCATAGGCAGCCACCCAGCAGTCGGCAAAGGCGGCCACCCAGCAGCCGTCATAGCCGGCCGTCCAGCAGCCGACTAATGCGGCCAAACAGCAGCCGTCATAGGCGGCCACCCAGCAGCCGCCATAGGCGGCCAAACAGCTGCCGGCATAGGCGGCCACCCAGCAGCCGATATAGGCGGCCACCCAGCAGCCGTCATAGCCGACCGTCCAGCAGCCGACATATGCGGCCAAACAGCAGCCGTCATAGGCGGCCAAACAGCAGCCGACATATGCGGCCAAACAGCAGCCGTCATAGGCGGCCGAACAGCAGCCGACATATACGGCCTAACAGCAGCCGGCATAGGCGGCCACCCAGCAGCCGGCATAGGCGGCCACCCAGCAGCCGGCATATGCGGCCAAAAAGCAGCCGGCATAGGCGGCCCCCCAGCAGCCGGCATAGGCGGCCACCCAGCAGCCGTCATAGCCTGCCACCCAGCAGCCGGCATAGGCGGCCACCCGGCAGACGGCATATGCGGTCAAACGGCAGCCGTCATAGGCGGCCAAAAAGCAGCCGGCATAGGCGGCCAAACAGCAGCCGGCATAGGAGGCCACCCAGCAGCCGGCATAGGCGGCCAAACAGCAGCCATCATAGGCGTCCACCCAGCAGCCGTCAGAGACGGCCAAACAGCAGCCGTCATAGCCGGCCGTCCAGCAGCCGACATATGCGGCCAAACAGCAGCCGTCATAGGCGGCCACCCAGCAGTCGTCATAGGCTGCCACCCAGCAGTCGTCATAGGCGGCCACCCAGCAGCCGTCATAGGCGGCCACCCAGCAGCCGGCATAGGCGCCCACCCAGCAGCCGTCATAGCCGGCCGTCCAGCAGCCGACATATGCGGCCAAACAGAGGCCGGCATAAGCGGCCACCCAGCAGCCGTCATAGGCTGCCACCCAGCAGACGTCATAGACGGCCACCCAGCAGCCGTCATAGGCGGCCACCCAGCAGTGGGCATAGGCGGCCACCCAGCAGCCGTCATAGTCGGCCGTCCAGCAGCCGACATATGCGGCCAAACATCAGCCGTCATAGGCGGCCACCCAGCAGCCGCCATAGGCGCCCAAACAGCAGCCGGCATAGGCGGCCACCCAGCAGCCGTCATAGCTGGCCGTCCAGCAGCCGACATATGCGGCCAAACAGCAGCCGTCATAGGCGGCCACCCAGCAGCCGGCATAGGCGGCCACCCAGCAGCCGGCATAGGCGGCCACCCAGCAGCCGTCATAGCCGGCCGTCCAGCAGCCGACATATGCGGCCAAACAGCAGCCGTCATAGGCGGCCACCCAGCAGTCGTCATAGGCGGCCACCCAGCAGCCGTCATAGGCAGCCAACCAGCAGCCGTCAGAGGCGGCCACCCAGCAGCCGGCATAGGCGGCCACCCAGCAGCCGGCATAGGCGGCCACCCAGCAGCCGGCATATGCGGCCAAACAGCAGCCGGCATATGCGGCCAAACAGCAGCCGTCATAGGCGGCCAAACAGCAGCCGTCATAGGCGGCCACCCAGCAGCCGCCATATGCGGCCAAACAGCAGCCGTCATAGGCAGCCACCCAGCAGCCGTCATAGGCAGCCACCCAGCAGCCGCCATAGGCGGCCAAACTGCAGCCGGCATAGGCGGCCACCCAGCAGCCGGCATAGACGGCCACCCAGCAGCCGTCATAGCCGGCCGTCCAGCAGCCGACATATGCGGCCAAACAGCAGCCGTCATAGGCGGCCAAACAGCAGCCGACATATGCGGCCAAACAGCAGCCGTCATAGGCGGCCTGAACAGCAGCCGACATAGACGGCCTAACAGCAGCCGGCATAGGCGGCCACCCAGCAGCCGGCATACGCGGCCAAAAAGCAGCCGGCATAGGCGGCCCACCAGCAACCGGCATAGGCGGCCACCCAGCAGCCGTCATAGGCTGCCACATAGCAGCCGTCATAGGCGGCCACCCAGCAGCCGTCATAGGCAGCCACCCAGCAGTCGGCAAAGGCGGCCACCCAGCAGCCGTCATAGCCGGCCGTCCAGCAGCCGACATATGCGGCCAAACAGCAGCCGTCATAGGCGGCCACCCAGCAGCCGCCATAGGCGGCCAAACAGCTGCCGGCATAGGCGGCCACCCAGCAGCCGATATAGGCGGCCACCCAGCAGCCGTCATAGCCGACCGTCCAGCAGCCGACATATGCGGCCAAACAGCAGCCGTCATAGGCGGCCAAACAGCAGCCGACATATGCGGCCAAACAGCAGCCGTCATAGGCGGCCGAACAGCAGCCGACATATACGGCCTAACAGCAGCCGGTATAGGCGGCCACCCAGCAGCCGGCATAGGCGGCCACCCAGCAGCCGGCATATGCGGCCAAAAAGCAGCCGGCATAGGCGGCCCCCCAGCAGCCGGCATAGGCGGCCACCCAGCAGCCGACATAGCCTGCCACCCAGCAGCCGGCATAGGCGGCCACCCGGCAGACGGCATATGCGGTCAAACAGCAGCCGTCATAGGCGGCCAAAAAGCAGCCGGCATAGGCGGCCAAACAGCAGCCGGCATAGGAGGCCACCCAGCAGCCGGCATAGGCGGCCAAACAGCAGCCATCATAGGCGTCCACCCAGCAGCCGTCAGAGACGGCCAAACAGCAGCCGTCATAGCCGGCCGTCCAGCAGCCGACATATGCGGCCAAACAGCAGCCGTCATAGGCGGCCACCCAGCAGTCGTCATAGGCTGCCACCCAGCAGTCGTCATAGGCGGCCACCCAGCAGCCGTCATAGGCGGCCACCCAGCAGCCGGCATAGGCGGCCACCCAGCAGCCGGCATATGCGGCCAAACAGCAGCCGTCATAGGCGGCCAAACAGCAGCCGTCATAGGCTGCCGCCTAGCAGCCGTCATAGGCGGCCGCCCAGCAGCCGTCATAGGCGGCCAACCAGCAGCCGTCAGAGGCGGCCACCCAGCAGCCGGCATAGGCGGCCACCCAGTAGACGGCGTATTCGGCCAAACAGCAGCCGTCATAGGCGGCCAACCAGCAGCCGTCAGAGGCGGCCACCCAGCAGCCGGCATAGGCGGCCCCCCCAGCAGCCGTCATAGGCGGCCACCCAGCAGCCGTCATAGGCGGCCACCCAGCAGCCGTCAGCGGCGGCCCCCCAGAAGCCGTCATAGGCGGCCACCCAGCAGCCGTCATAGGCGGCCACCCAGCAGCCGTCATAGGCGGCCAACCAGCAGCCGTCAGAGGCGGCCACCCAGCAGCCGGCATAGGCGGCCACCCAGCAGCCGGCATAGGCGGCCACCCAGCAGCCGGCATAGGCGGCCACCCAGCAGCCGTCATAGCCGGCCGTCCAGCAGCCGTCATAGGCGGCCGCCCAGCAGCCGCCATAGGCGGCCAAACTGCAGCCGGCATAGGCGGCCACCCAGCAGCCGGCATAGACGGCCACCCAGCAGCCGTCATAGCCGGCCGTCCAGCAGCCGACATATGCGGCCAAACAGCAGCCGTCATAGGCTGCCAAACAGCAGCCGACATATGCGGCAAAACAGCAGCCATCATAGGCGGCCCGAACAGCAGCCGACATAGACGACCTAACAGCAGCCGGCATAGGCGGCCACCCAGCAGCCGGCATACGCGGCCAAAAAGCAGCCGGCATAGGCGGCCCACCAGCAACCGGCATAGGCGGCCACCCAGCAGCCGTCATAGGCTGCCACATAGCAGCCGTCATAGGCGGCCACCCAGCAGCCGTCATAGGCGGCCACCCAGCAGTCGGCAAAGGCGGCCACCCAGCAGCCGTCATAGCCGGCCGTCCAGCAGCCGACATATGCGGCCAAACAGCAGCCGTCATAGGCGGCCACCCAGCAGCCGCCATAGGCGGCCAAACAGCTGCCGGCATAGGCGGCCACCCAGCAGCCGATATAGGCGGCCACCCAGCAGCCGTTATAGCCGACCGTCCAGCAGCCGACATATGCGGCCAAACAGCAGCCGTCATAGGCGGCCAAACAGCAACCGACATATGCGGCCAAACAGCAGCCGTCATAGGCGGCCGAACAGCAGCCGACTTATACGGCCTAACAGCAGCCGGCATAGGCGGCCACCCAGCAGCCGGCATAGGCGGCCACCCAGCAGCCGGCATACGCGGCCAAATAGAAGCCGGCATAGGCGGCCCCCCTGCAGCCGGCATATGCGGCCAAACAGCAGCCGTCATAGGCGGCCAAAAAGCAGCCGGCATAGGCGGCCAAACAGCAGCCGGCATAGGCGGCCACCCAGCAGCTGGCATAGGCGGCCAAACAGCAGCCATCATAGGCGTCCACCCAGCAGCCGTCAGAGACGGCCAAACAGCAGCCGTCATAGGCGATCGTCCAGCAGCCGACAAGGGCGGCCGCCCAGCAGCCGGCATAGGCGGCCCCCCAGCAGCCGGCATAAGCGACCACCCAGCAGCCGGCATAGGCGGCCACCCAGCAGCCGTCAGAGGCGGCCGTCCAGCGCCCGTCACAGGCGGCCGTCCAGCAGCCGTCAGAGGCGGCCGTCCAACAGCCGTCAGAGGTGGCCGTCCAGTAGCCGATATAGGCGGCCACCCAGCAGCCGTCATAGCCGGCCGTCCAGCCGCCGACATATGCGGCCAAACAGCAGCCGTCATAAGCGGCCAAACAGCAGCCGACATATGCGGCCAAACAGCAGCCGTCATAGGCGGCCGAACAGCAGCCGACATAGACGGCCTAACAGCAGCCGGCATAGGCGGCCACCCAGCAGCCGGCATACGCGGCCAAAAAGCAGCCGGCATAGGCGGCCCCCCAGCAGCCGGCATAGGCGGCCACCCAGCAGCCGTCATAGGCTGCCACCCAGCAGCCGGCATAGGCGGCCACCCAGCAGCCGGCATATGCGGCCAAACAGCAGCCGTCATAGGCGGCCAAAAAGCAGCCGGCATAGGCGGCCAAACAGCAGCCGGCATAGGCGGCCACCCTGCAGCCGGCATAGGCGGCCAAATAGCAGCCGTCATAGGCGTCCACCCAGCAGCCGTCAGAGACGGCCAAACAGCAGCCGTCATAGGCAATCGTCCAGCAGCCGACAAAGGCGGCCGCCCAGCAGCCGGCATAGGCGGCCCCCCAGCAGCCGGCATAAGCGACCACCCAGCAGCCGGCATAGGCGGCCACTCAGCAGCCGTCAGAGGCGGCCGTCCAGCACCCGTCAGAGGCGTCCGTCCAGCACCCGTCAGAGGCGGCCGTCCAGCAGCCGTCAGAGGTGGCCGTCCAGCAGCCGACATAGGCGGCCAAAAAGCAGCCGGCATAGGCGACCACCCAGCAGCCGGCATAGGCGGCCGAACAGCAGCCAGCATCGGCGGCCCCACAGCAGCCGTCAGAGGCGGCCGTCCAGCAGCCGTCAGAAGCGGCCGTCCAGCAGCCGACATAGGCGGCCAAAAAGCAGCCGGCATAGGCGGCCACCCAGCAGCCGGCATAGGCGGCCGAACAGCAGCCAGCATCGGCGGCCCCCCAGCAGCCGTCAGAGGTGGCCACCCAACAGCCGCCATAGGCGGCCAAACAGCAGCCGGCATAGGCGGCCACCCAGCAGCCGGCATAGGCGGCCACCCAGCAGCCGTCAAAGCCGGCCGTCCAGCAGCCGACATATGCGGCCAAACAGCAGCCGTCATAGGCGGCCAAACAGCAGGCGACATAGGCCGCCAAAAAGCAGCCGGCATAGGCGGAAGGTCAACAGCCGGCATGGGCGGCCTAAAAGCAGCCGGCATGGGCGGCCGAACAGCAGCCGGCATAGGCGGCTGCCCAGCAGCCGGCATAGGCAGCCTCCCAGCAGCCGGCATAGGCGGCCGAACAGCAGCCGTCATAGGCGTCCACCCAGCAGCCGTCAGAGGCGGCCGTCCAGCAGCCGTCATAGGCGGCCACCCAGCAGCCGGCATAGGCGGCCCCCCAGCAGCCGTCATAGGCGGCCACCCAGCAGCCGTCATAGGCGGCCCCCCAGCAGCCGCCATAGGCGGCCAAACAGCTGCCGGCATAGGCGGCCACCCAGCAGCCGTCATAGGCGGCCACCCAGCAGAGGCGGCCACCCAGCAGCCGGCATAGGCGGCCACCCAGCAGCCGTCATAGCCGGCCGTCCAGCAGCCGAAATATGCGGCCAAACAGCAGCCGACATAGGCGGCCAAACAGCAGCCGGCATAGGCGGCTAAACAGCAGCCGTCATAGGCGGCCAAACAGCAGCCGACATAGGCGGCCGTCCAGCAGCCGACAAAGGAGGCCGCCCAGCAGCCGGCATAAGCGGTCAAACAGCAGCCGACATAGGCCGTCAAACAGCAGCCGGCATAGGCGGCCGGTCAACAGCCGGCATGGGCGGCCAAACAGCAGCCGGCATGGGCGGCCGAACAGCAGCCGGCATAGGAGGCCGAACAGCAGCCGTCATAGGCGTCCACCCAGCAGCCATCAGAGGCGGCCGTCCAGCAGCCGTCATAGGCGGCCGTCCAGCAGCCGACAAAGGAGGCCGCCCAGCAGCCGGCATAGGCGGCCCTCCAGCGGCCGGCATAGGCGGCCACCCAGCGGCCGGCATAGGCGGCCACTCAGCAGCCGGCATAGGCGGCCACCCAGCAGCCGGCATAGGCGGCCACCCAGCAGCCGTGATAGCCGGCCGTCCAGCAGCCGACATATGCGGCCGTCCAGCAGCCGTCATAGGCGGCCAAACAGCAGCCGACATAGGCGGCCAAACAGCAGCCGGCATAGGAGGCCGCCCAGCAGCCGGCATAAGCGGCCACCCAGCAGCCGGCATAGGCGGCAACCCAGCAGCCGGCATAGGCGGCCACCCAGCAGCCGGCATAGGCGGCCGAACAGCAGCCGTCATAGGCGTCCACCCAGCATCCGTCAGAGGCGGCCGTCCAGCAGCCGTCATAGGCGGCCGTCCAGCAGCCGACAAAGGAGGCCGCCCAGCAGCCGGCATAGGCGGCCACCCAGCAGCCGGCATAGGCGGCCACCCAGCAGCCGGCATAGGCGGCCACCCAGCAGCCGTCATGTCATAGCCGGCCGTCCAGCAGCCGACATATGCGGCCAAACAGCAGCCATCATAGGCGGCCAAACAGCAGCCGACATAGGCGGCCAAACAGCAGCCAGCATAGGCGGCCACCCAGCAGCCGGCATAGGCGGCCAAACAGCAGCCATCATAGGCGGCCAACCAGCAGCCGTCAGAGGCGGCCACCCAGCAGCCGGCATAGGCGGCCCCCCAGCAGCCGTCATGGGCGGCCACCCAGCAGCCGTCATAGGCGGCCACCCAGCAGCCGCCATAGGCAGCCAAACAGCAGCCGACATAGGCGGCCGGTCAACAGCCGGCATGGGCGGCCAAACAGCAGCTGGCATGGGCGACCGAACAGCAGCCGGCATAAGCAGCCACTAAACAGCCGGAATAGGCGGCCGAACAGCAGCCGTCATAGGCGTCCACCCAGCAGTCATCAGAGGCGGCCGTCCAACAGCCGTCATAGGCGGCTGTCCAGCTGCCGACAAAGGAGGCCGCCCAGCTGCCGGCATAGGCGGCCCCCCAGCAGCCGGCATAAGCGGCCAAACAGCAGCCGACATAGGCCGTCAAACAGCAGCCGGCATAGGCGGCCGGTCAACAGCCGGCATGGGCGGCCAAACAGCAGCCAACATGGGCGGCCGAACAGCAGCCGGCATAGGCGGCCACCCAGCAGCCGGCATAGGAGGCCGAACAGCAGCCGTCATAGGCGTCCACCCAGCAGCCATCAGAGGCGGCCGTCCAGCAGCCGTCATAGGCGGCCGTCCAGCAGCCGACAAAGGAGGCCGCCCAGCAGCCGACATAGGCGGCCCTCCAGCGGCCGGCATAGGCGGCCACCAAGCAGCCGGCATAGGCGGCTAAACAGCAGCCGGCATAGGCGGCCACCCAGCAGCCGTCATAGCCGGCCGTCCAGCAGCCGACATAGGCGGCCACCCAGCAGCCGGCATAGGCGGCCACCCAGCAGCCGGCATAGGCGGCCACCCAGCTGCCAGCATAGGCGGCCACCCAGCAGCCGGCATAGGCGGCCACCCAGCAGCCGTCATGTCATAGCCGGCCGTCCAGCAGCCGACATATGCGGCCAAACAGCAGCCATCATAGGCGGCCAAACAGCAGCCGACATAGGCGGCCAAACAGCAGCCAGCATAGGCGGCCACCCAGCAGCCGGCATAGGCGGCCAAACAGCAGCCATCATAGGCGGCCAACCAGCAGCCGTCAGAGGCGGCCACCCAGCAGCCGGCATAGGCGGCCCCCCAGCAGCCGTCATGGGCGGCCACCCAGCAGCCGTCATAGGCGGCCACCCAGCAGCCGCCTCAGGCGGCCAAACAGCAGCCGACATAGGCGGCCGGTCAACAGCCGGCATGGGCGGCCAAACAGCAGCCGGCATGGGCGACCGAACAGCAGCCGGCATAAGCAGCCACCCAACAGCCGCCATAGGCGGCCAAACAGCAGCCGACATAGGCGGCCGGTCAACAGCCGGCATGGGCGGCCAAACAGCAGCTGGCATGGGCGACCGAACAGCAGCCGGCATAAGCAGCCACCCAACAGCCGGAATAGGCGGCCGAACAGCAGCCGTCATAGGCGTCCACCCAGCAGCCATCAGAGGCGGCCGTCCAACAGCCGTCATAGGCGGCTGTCCAGCTGCCGACAAAGGAGGCCGCCCAGCAGCCGGCATAGGCGGCCCCCCAGCAGCCGGCATAAGCGGCCAAACAGCAGCCGACATAGGCGGCCGGTCAACAGCCGGCATGGGCGGCCAAACAGCAGCCAACATGGGCGGCCGAACAGCAGCCGGCATAGGCGGCCACCCAGCAGCCGGCATAGGAGGCCGAACAGCAGCCGTCATAGGCGTCCACCCAGCAGCCATCAGAGGCGGCCGTCCAGCAGCCGTCATAGGCGGCCGTCCAGCAGCCGACAAAGGAGGCCGCCCAGCAGCCGACATAGGCGGCCCTCCAGCGGCCGGCATAGGCGGCTAAACAGCAGCCGGCATAGGCGGCCACCCAGCAGCCGTCATAGCCGGCCGTCCAGCAGCCGACATATGCGGCCAAACAACAGCCGTCATAGGCGGCCACCCAGCAGCCGGAATAGGCGGCCGCCCAGCAGCCGGAATAGGCGGCCGCCCAGCAGCCGGCATAGGCGGCCACCCAGCAGCCGTCATGTCATAGCAGGCCGTCCAGCAGCCAACATATGCGGCCAAACAGCAGCCGTCATAGGCGGCCAAACAGCAGCCGACATAGGCGGCCAAACAGCAGCCGGCATAGGCGGCCACCCAGCAGCCGGCATAGGCGGCCAAACAGCAGCCGTCATAGGCGGCCAACCAGCAGCCGTCAGAGGCGGCCACCCAGCAGCCGGCATAGGCGGCCCCCCAGCAGCCGTCATCGGCGGCCACCCAGCAGCCGTCAGAGGCGGCCACCCAGCAGCCGGCATAGGCGGCCCCCCAGCAGCCGTCATAGGCGGCCACCCAGCAGCCGTCATAGGCGGCCACCCAGCAGCCGCCATAGGCGGCCAAACAGCAGCCGCATAAGCGGCCACTCAGCAGCCGGCATAAGCGGCCAAACAGCAGCCGACATAGGCGTCAAACAGCAGAGGGCATAGGCGGCCGGTCAACAGCCGGCATGGGCGGCCAAACAGCAGCCGGCATGGGCGGCCGAACAGCAGCCGGCATAGGCGGCCACCCAGCAGCCGGCATAGGAGGCCGAACAGCAGCCGTCATAGGCGTCCACCCAGCAGCCATCAGAGGCGGCCGTCCAGCAGCCGTCTTAGGCGGCCGTCCAGCAGCCGACAAAGGAGGCCGCCCAGCAGCCGACATAGGCGGCCCTCCAGCGGCCGGCATAGGCGGCCACCCAGCAGCCGTCATAGGCGGCCGTCCAGCAGCTGACAAAGGAGGCCGCCCAGCAGCCGGCATAGGCGGCCCCCCAGCAGCCGGCATAAGCGGCCAAACAGCAGCCGACATAGGCCGTCAAACAGCAGCCGGCATAGGCGGCCAAACAGCAGCCGACATAGGCGGCCAAACAGCAGCCGGCATAGGAGGCCGCCCAGCAGCCGGCATAAGCGGCCCCCCAGCAGCCAGCATAGGCAGGCACCCAGCAGCCGGCATAGGCGGCCACCCAGCAGCCGGATAGGCGGCCGCCCAGCAGCCGGCATAGGCGGCCCCCCAGCAGCCGGCATAGACGGCCACCCAGCAGCCGGCATAGGCGGCCACCCAGCAGCCGGCATAGGCGGCCACCCAGCAGCCGTCATGTCATAGCCGGCCGTCCAGCAGCCGACATATGCGGCCAAACAGCAGCCGTCATAGGCGGCCAAACAGCAGCCGACATAGGCGGCCAAACAGCAGCCGGCATATGCGGCCACCCAGCAGCCGGCATAGGCGGCCAAACAGCAGCCGTCATAGGCGACCAACCAGCAGCCGTCAGAGGCGGCCACCCAGCAGCTGGCATAGGCGGCCCCCCAGTAGCCGTCATAGGCGGCCACCCAGCAGCCGTCATAGGCGGCCACCCAGCAGCCGCCATAGGCGGCCAAACAGCAGCCGGCATAGGCGGCCACTCAGCAGCCGGCATAGGCGGCCCCAAGCAGCCGGCATAGGCGGCCACCCAGCAGCCGGCATAGGCGGCCACCCAGCAGCCGTCATAGCCGGCCGTCCAGCAGCCGACATATGCGGCCAAACAGCAGCCGTCATAAGCGGCCAAACAGCAGCCGACATAGGCGGCCAAACAGCAGCCGGCATAGGAGGCCGCCCAGCAGCCGGCATAAGCGGCCCCCCAGCAGCCGGCATAGGCAGGCACCCAGCAGCCGGCATAGGCGGCCACCCAGCACCCGGAATAGGCGGCCGCCCAGCAGCCGGCATAGGCGGCCGCCCGGCAGCCGGCATAGGCGGCCACCAAGCAGCCGGCATAGGCGGCCACCCAGCAGCCGTCATGTCATAGCCGGCCGTCCAGCAGCCGACATATGCGGCCAAACAGCAGCCGTCATAGGCGGCCAAACAGCAGCCGACATAGGCGGCCAAACAGGAGCCGGCATAGGCGGCCACCCAGCAGCCGGCATAGGCGGCCAAACAGCAGCCGTCATCGGCGGCCACCCAGCAGCCGTCATAGGCGGCCACCCAGCAGCCGCCATAGGCGGCCAAACAGCAGCCGGCATAGGCGGCCACTCAGCAGCCGGCATAGGCGGCCCCAAGCAGCCGGCATAGGCGGCCACCCAGCAGCCGTCATAGCCGGCCGTCCAGCAGCCGACATATGCGGCCACCCAGCAGCCGGCATAAGCGGCCAAACAGCAGCCGACATAGGCCGTCAAACAGCAGCCGGCATAGGCGGCCGGTCAACAGCCGGCATAGGCAGCCACCCAGCAGCCGGCATAGGCGGCCGAACAGCAGCCGTCATAGGCGTCCACCCAGCAGCCATCAGAGGCGGCCGTCCAACAGCCGTCATAGGCGGCCGTCCAGCAGCCGTCATAGGCGGCCACCCAGCAGCGGTCATAGGCGGCCACCCAGCAGCCGCCATAGGCGGCCAAACAGCAGCCGCCATAGGTGGCCAAACAGCAGCCGGCATAGGCGGCCACCCAGCAGCCGGCATAGGTGGCCACCCAGCAACGGGCATAGGCGGCCACCCAGCAGCCGGCATAGGCGGCCACCCAGCAGCCGTCTTAGCCGGCCGTCCAGCAGCCGACATATGCGGCCAAACAGCAGCCGTCATAGGCGGCCGCCCAGCAGCCGCCATAGGCGGCCAAACAGAAGCCGGCATGGGCGGCCACCCAGCAGCCGGCTTAGGCGGCCACCCAGCAGCCGGCATAGGCGGCCACCCAGCAGCCGTCATAGCTGGCCGTCCAGCAGCCGACATATGCGGCCAAACAGCAGCCGTCATAGGCGGCCACCCAGCAGCCGCCATAGGCGGCAAAACAGCAGCCGGCATAGGCGGCCAAACAGCAGCCGGCAAAGGCGGCCAGCCAGCAGCCGCCATAGGCGGCCACCCAGCAGCCGGCATAGGCGGCCGTACAGCAGCCGCTATATGCGGCCAAACAGCAGCCGTCATAGGCGGCCACCCAGCAGCCGCCATAGGCGGCAAAACAGCAGCCGGCATAGGCGGCCACCCAGCTGCCGTCATAAGCGGCCACCCAGCAGCCATCATAGGCGGCCGTCCAGCAGCCGACATATGCGGCCAAACAGCAGCCGTCATAGGCGGCCACCCAGCAGCCGGCATAGGCGGCCAAACAGCAGCCGGCATAGGCGGCCGAACAGCAGCCGTCATAGGCGTCCACCCAGCAGCCGTCAGAGGCGGCCGTCCAGCAGCCGTCATAGGCGGCCGTCCAGCAGCCGACAAAGGAGGCCGCCCAGCAGCCGGCATAGGCGGCCCCCTAGCGGCCGGCATAGGCGGCCACCCAGCTGCCGGCATAGGCGGCCACCCAGCAGCCGTCATAGCCGGCCGTCCAGCAGCCGACATATGCGGCCAAACAGCAGCCGTCATAGGCGGCTAAACAGCAGCCGACATAGGCGGCCAAAAAGCAGCCGGCATAGGCGGCCACCCAGCAGCCGGCATAGGCGGCCAAACAGCAGCCGTCCTAGGCGGCCAACCAGCAGCCGTCAGAGGCGGCCACCCAGCAGCAGGCATAGGCAGCCCCCCAGCAGCCGTCATAGGCGGCCACCCAGCAGCCGTCATAGGCGGCCACCCCGCAGCCGTCATAGGCGGCCACCCAGCAGCGGCCATAGGCGGCCAAACAGCAGCCGGCATAGGCGGCCACCCAGCAGCCGGCATAGGCGGCCCCAAGCAGCCGGCATAGGAGGCCACCCAGCAGCCGGCATAGGCGGCCACCCAGCGGCCGTCATAGCCAGCCGTCCAGCAGCTGACATATGCGGCCAAACTGCAGCCGGCATAGGCGGCCACCCAGCAGCCGCCATAGGCGTCCAAACAGCAGCCGGCATAGGCGGCCACCCAGCTGCCGGCATAGGCGGCCACCCAGCAGCCGGCATAGGCGGCCACCCAGCAGCCGTCATAGCTGGCCGTCCAGCAGCCGACATATGCGGCCAAACAGCAGCCGTCATAGGCGGCCACCCAGCAGCCGCCATAGGCGGCCAAACAACAGCCGGCATAGGCAGCCACCCAGCAGCCGGCATAGGCGGCCACCCAGCAGCCGGCAAAGGCGGCCACCCAGCAGCCGTCATAGCCGGCCGTCCAGCAGCCGACATATGCGGCCAAACAGCAGCCGTCATAGGCGGCCAAACAGCAGCCGACATAGGCGGCCAAACAGCAGCCGGCATAGGAGGCCGCCCAGCAGCCGGCATAGGCGGCCCCCCAGCAGCCGGCATAGGCGGCCACCCAGCAGCCGGCATAGGCGGCCACCCAGCAGCCGGCATAGGCGGCCACCCAGCAGCCGTCATAGGCGTCCACCCAGCAGCCGTCAGAGGCGGCCGTCCAGCAGCCGTCATAGGCGGCCGTCCAGCAGCCGACAAAGGAGGCCGCCCAGCAGCCGGCATAGGCGGCCCTCCAGCGGCCGGCATAGGCGGCCACCCAGCAGCCGGCATAGGCGGCCACCCAGCAGCCGGCATAGGCGGCCACCCAGCAGCCGTGATAGCCGGCCGTCCAGCAGCCGACATATGCGGCCGTCCAGCAGCCGTCATAGGCGGCCAAACAGCAGCCGACATAGGCGGCCAAACAGCAGCCGGCATAGGAGGCCGCCCAGCAGCCGGCATAAGCGGCCTCCCAGCAGCCATCATAGGCGGCCACCCAGCAGCCGGCATAGGCGGCCACCCAGCAGCCGGCATAGGCGGCCACCCAGCAGCCGTCTTAGCCGGCCGTCCAGCAGCCGACATATGCGGCCAAACAGCAGCCGTCATAGGCGGCCGCCCAGCAGCCGCCATAGGCGGCCAAACAGCAGCCGGCATTGGCGGACACCCAGCAGCCGGCTTAGGCGGCCACCCAGCAGCCGGCATAGGCGACCACCCAGCAGCCGTCATAGCTGGCCGTCCAGCAGCCGCCATATGCGGCCAAACAGCAGCCGTCATAGGCGGCCAAACAGCAGCCGGCATAGGCGGCCAAACAGCAGCCGGCAAAGGCGGCCACCCAGCAGCCGCCATAGGCGGCCACCCAGCAGCCGGCATAGGCGGCCGTACAGCAGCCGCTATATGCGGCCAAACAGCAGCCGTCATAGGCGGCCACCAAGCAGCCGCCATAGACGGCAAAACAGCAGCCGGCATAGGCGGCCACCCAGCTGCCGTCATAAGCGGCCACCCAGCAGCCGTCATAGGCGGCCGTCCAGCAGCCGACATATGCGGCCAAACAGCAGCCGTCATAGGCGGCCACCCAGCAGCCGGCATAGGCGGCCAAACAGCAGCCGGCATAGGCGGCCGAACAGCAGCCGTCATAGGCGTCCACCCAGCAGCCGTCAGAGGCGGCCGTCCAGCAGCCGTCATAGGCGGCCGTCCAGCAGCCGACAAAGGAGGCCGCCCAGCAGCCGGCATAGGCGGCCCCCCCAGCGGCCGGCATAGGCGGCCACCCAGCTGCCGGCATAGGCGGCCACCCAGCAGCCGTCATAGCCGGCCGTCCAGCAGCCGACATATGCGGCCAAACAGCAGCCGTCATAGGCGGCCAAACAGCAGCCGACATAGGCGGCCAAACAGCAGCCGGCATAGGCGGCCACCCAGCAGCCGGCATAGGCGGCCAAACAGCAGCCGTCCTAGGCGGCCAACCAGCAGCCGTCAGAGGCGGCCACCCAGCAGCCGGCATAGGCAGCCCCCCAGCAGCCGTCATAGGCGGCCACCCAGCAGCCGTCATAGGCGGCCACCCAGCAGCCGTCATAGGCGGCCAAACAGCAGCGGGCATAGGAGGCCGCCCAGCAGCCGGCATAAGCGGCCCCCCAGCAGCCGGCATAGGCAGGCACCCAGCAGCCGGCATAGGCGGCCACCCAGCAGCCGGAATAGGCGGCCGCCCAGCAGCCGGCATAGGCGGCCGCCCAGCAGGCGGCATAGGCGGCCACCAAGCAGCCGGCATAGGCGGCCACCCAGCAGCCGTCATGTCATAGCCGGCCGTCCAGCAGCCGACATATGCGGCCAAACAGCAGACGTCATAGGCGGCCAAACAGCAGCCGACATAGGCGGCCAAACAGCAGCCGGCATAGGCGGCCACCCAGCAGCCGGCATAGGCGGCCAAACAGCAGCCGTCATAGGCGGCCAACCAGCAGCCGTCAGAGGCGGCCACCCAGCAGCCGGCATAGGCGGCCCCCCAGCAGCCGTCATAGGCGGCCACCCAGCAGCCGGCATAGGCGGCCGTACAGCAGCCGCTATATGCGGCCAAACAGCAGCCGTCATAGGCGGCCACCCAGCAGCTGCCATAGGCGGCAAAACAGCAGCCGGCATAGGCGGCCACCCAGCAGCCGTCATAAGCGGCCACCCAGCAGCCGTCATCGGCGGCCGTCCAGCAGCCGACAAAGGAGGCCGCCCAGCAGCCGGCATAGGCGGCCCTCCAGCGGCCGGCATAGGCGGCCACCCAGCAGCCGGCATAGGCGGCCACCCAGCAGCCGGCATAGGCGGCCACCCAGCAGCCGTGATAGCCGGCCGTCCAGCAGCCGAACATATGCGGCCGTCCAGCAGCCGTCATAGGCGGCCAAACAGCAGCCGACATAGGCGGCCAAACAGCAGCCGGCATAGGAGGCCGCCCAGCAGCCGGCATAAGCGGCCTCCCAGCAGCCATCATAGGCGGCCACCCAGCAGCCGGCAAAGGCGGCCACCCAACAGCCGGCATAGGCGGCCACCCAGCAGCCGGCATAGGCGGCCGAACAGCAGCCGTCATAGGCGTCCACCCAGCATCCGTCAGAGGCGGCCGTCCAGCAGCCGTCATAGGTGGCCGTCCAGCAGCCGACAAAGGAGGCCGCCCAGCAGCCGGCATAGGCGGCCAAACAGCAGCCGTCATAGGCGGCCACCCAGCAGCCGGAATAGGCGGCCGCCCAGCAGCCGGAATAGGCGGCCACCCAGCAGCCGGCATAGGCGGCCACCCAGCAGCCGTCATGTCATAGCCGGCCGTCCAGCAGCCGACATATGCGGCCAAACAGCAGCCGTCATAGGCGGCCAAACAGCAGCCGACATAGGCGGCCAAACAGTAGCCAGCATAGGCGGCCACCCAGCAGCCGGCATAGGCGGCCAAACAGCAGCCGTCATAGGCGGCCAACCAGCAGCCGTCAGAGGCGGCCACCCAGCAGCCGGCATAGGCGACCCCCAGCAGCCGTCCATGGGCGGCCACCCAGCAGCCGTCATAGGCGGCCACCCAGCAGCCGCCATAGGCGGCCAAACAGCAGCCGACATAGGCGGCCGGTCAACAGCCGGCATGGGCGGCCAAACAGCAGCCGGCATGGGCGACCGAACAGCAGCCGGCATAAGCAGCCACCCAACAGCCGAATAGGCGGCCGAACAGCAGCCGTCATAGGCGTCCACCCAGCAGCCATTAGAGGCGGCCGTCCAACAGCCGTCATAGGCGACCGTTCCAGCTGCCGACAAAGGAGGCCGCCCAGCAGCCGACATAGGCGGCCCCCCAGCAGCCGGCATAGGCGGCCACACAGCAGCCGGCATAGGCGGCCACCCAGCAGCCGGCATAGGCGGCCACCCAGCAGCCGTCATAGGCGGCCACCCAGCAGCCGCCATAGGCGGCCAAACAGCAGCCGGCATAGGCGGCCACCCAGCAGCCGGCATAGGCGGCCACCCAGCAGCCGGCATAGGCGGCCACCCAGCAGCGGGCATAGGCGGCCACCCAGCAGCCGGCATAGGCGGCCACCGAGCAGCCGTCTTAGCCGGCCGTCCAGCAGCCGACATATGGGGCCAAACAGCAGCCGTCATAGGCGGCCGCCCAGCAGCCGCCATAGGCGGCCAAACAGCAGCCGGCATGGGCGGCCACCCAGCAGCCGGCATAGGCGGCCACCCAGCAGCCGGCATAGGCGGCCACCCAGCAGCCGTGATAGCCGGCCGTCCAGCAGCCGACATATGCGGCCGTCCAGCAGCCGTCATAGGCGGCCAAACAGCAGCCGACATAGGCGGCCAAACAGCAGCCGGCATAGGAGGCCGCCCAGCAGCCGGCATAAGCGGCCTCCCAGCAGCCATCATAGGCGGCCACCCAGCAGCCGGCATAGGCGGCCACCCAACAGCCGGCATAGGCGGCCACCCAGCAGCCGGCATAGGCGGCCGAACAGCAGCCGTCATAGGCGTCCACCCAGCATCCGTCAGAGGCGGCCGTCCAGCAGCCGTCATAGGTGGCCGTCCAGCAGCCGACAAAGGAGGCCGCCCAGCAGCCGGCATAGGCGGCCAAACAGCAGCCGTCATAGGCGGCCACCCAGCAGCCGGAATAGGCGGCCGCCCAGCAGCCGGAATAGGCGGCCACCCAGCAGCCGGCATAGGCGGCCCACCCAGCAGCCGTCATGTCATAGCCGGCCGTCCAGCAGCCGACATATGCGGCCAAACAGCAGCCGTCATAGGCGGCCAAACAGCAGCCGACATAGGCGGCCAAACAGTAGCCAGCATAGGCGGCCACCCAGCAGCCGGCATAGGCGGCCAAACAGCAGCCGTCATAGGCGGCCAACCAGCAGCCGTCAGAGGCGGCCACCCAGCAGCCGGCATAGGCGGCCCCCCAGCAGCCGTCATGGGCGGCCACACAGCAGCCGTCATAGGCGGCCACCCAGCAGCCGCCATAGGCGGCCAAACAGCAAGCCGACATAGGCGGCCGGTCAACAGCCGGCATGGGCGGCCAAACAGCAGCCGGCATGGGCGACCGAACAGCAGCCGGCATAAGCAGCCACCCAACAGCCGGAATAGGCGGCCGAACAGCAGCCGTCATAGGCGTCCACCCAGCAGCCATTAGAGGCGGCCGTCCAACAGCCGTCATAGGCGACCGTCCAGCTGCCGACAAAGGAGGCCGCCCAGCAGCCGACATAGGCGGCCCCCCCAGCAGCCGGCATAGGCGGCCACACAGCAGCCGGCATAGGCGGCCACCCAGCAGCCGGCATAGGCGGCCACCCAGCAGCCGTCATAGGCGGCCACCCAGCAGCCGCCATAGGCGGCCAAACAGCAGCCGGCATAGGCGGCCACCCAGCAGCCGGCATAGGCGGCCACCCAGCAGCCGGCATAGGCGGCCACCCAGCAGCGGCATAGGCGGCCACCCAGCAGCCGGCATAGGCGGCCACCGAGCAGCCGTCTTAGCCGGCCGTCCAGCAGCCGACATATGGGGCCAAACAGCAGCCGTCATAGGCGGCCGCCCAGCAGCCGCCATAGGCGGCCAAACAGCAGCCGGCATGGGCGGCCACCCAGCAGCCGGCTTAGGCGGCCACCCAGCAGCCGGCATAGGCGACCACCCAGCAGCCGTCATAGCTGGCCGTCCAGCAGCCGCCATATGCGGCCAAACAGCAGCCGTCATAGGCGGCCACCCAGCAGCCGCCATAGGCGGCCAAACAGCAGCCGGCATAGGCGGCCAAACAGCAGCCGGCAAAGGCGGCCACCCAGCAGCCGCCATAGGCGGCCACCCAGCAGCCGGCATAGGCGGCCGTACAGCAGCCGCTATATGCGGCCAAACAGCAGCCGTCATAAGCGGCCACCCAGCAGCCGTCATAGGCGGCCGTCCAGCAGCCGACATATGCGGCCAAACAGCAGCCGTCATAGGCGGCCACCCAGCAGCCGGCATAGGCGGCCGAACAGCAGCCGTCATAGGCGTCCACCCAGCAGCCGTCAGAGGCGGCCGTCCAGCAGCCGTCATAGGCGGCCGTCCAGCAGCCGACAAAGGAGGCCGCCCAGCAGCCGGCATAGGCGGCCCCCCAGCAGCCGTCATAGGCGGCCACCCAGCAGCCGGCATAGGCGGCCGTACAGCAGCCGCTATATGCGGCCAAACAGCAGCCGTCATAGGCGGCCACCCAAGCAGCTGCCATAGGCGGCAAAACAGCAGCCGGCATAGGCGGCCACCCAGCAGCCGTCATAAGCGGCCACCCAGCAGCCGTCATCGGCGGCCGTCCAGCAGCCGGCATAGGCGGCCCCCCAGCGGCCGGCATAGGCGGCCACCCAGCTGCCGGCATAGGCGGCCACCCAGCAGCCGTCATAGCCGGCCGTCCAGCAGCCGACATATGCGGCCAAACAGCAGCCGTCATAGGCGGCCAAACAGCAGCCGACATAGGCGGCCAAACAGCAGCCGGCATAGGCGGCACCCAGCAGCCGGCATAGGCGGCCAAACAGCAGCCGTCCTAGGCGGCCAACCAGCAGCCGTCAGAGGCGGCCACCCAGCAGCCGGCATAGGCAGCCCCCCAGCAGCCGTCATAGGCGGCCACCCAGCAGCCGTCATAGGCGGCCACCCAGCAGCCGTCATAGGCGGCCAAACAGCAGCGGGCATAGGAGGCCGCCCAGCAGCCGGCATAAGCGGCCCCCCAGCAGCCGGCATAGGCAGGCACCCAGCAGCCGGAATAGGCGGCCACCCAGCAGCCGGAATAGGCGGCCGCCCAGCAGCCGGCATAGGCGGCCGCCCAGCAGGCGGCATAGGCCGGCCACCAAGCAGCCGGCATAGGCGGCCACCCAGCAGCCGTCATGTCATAGCCGGCCGTCCAGCAGCCGACATATGCGGCCAAACAGCAGCCGTCATAGGCGGCCAAACAGCAGCCTACATAGGCGGCCAAACAGCAGCCGGCATAGGCGGCCACCTAGCAGCCGGCATAGGCGGCCAAACAGCAGCCGTCATAGGCGGCCAACCAGCAGCCGTCAGAGGCGGCCACCCAGCAGCCGGCATAGGCGGCCCCCCAGCAGCCGTCATAGGCGGCCACCCAGCAGCCGGCATAGGCGGCCGTACAGCAGCCGCTATATGCGGCCAAACAGCAGCCGTCATAGGCGGCACCCAGCAGCTGCCATAGGCGGCAAAACAGCAGCCGGCATAGGCGGCCACCCAGCAGCCGTCATAAGCGGCCACCCAGCAGCCGTCATCGGCGACCGTCCAGCAGCCGACAAAGGAGGCCACCCAGCAGCCGGCATAGGCGGCCCCCAGCGGCCGGCATAGGCGGCCACCCAGCTGCCGGCATAGGCGGCCACCCAGCAGCCGTCATAGCCGGCCGTCCAGCAGCCCGACATATGCGGCCAAACAGCAGCCGTCATAGGCGGCCAAACAGCAGCCGTCATAGGCGGCCAAACAGCAGGCCGACATAGGCGGCCAAACAGCAGCCGGCATAGGAGGCCGCCCCAGCAGCCGGCATAGGCGGCCCCCCAGCAGCCGGCATAGGCGGCCACCCAGCAGCCGGCATAGGCGGCCAACCAGCAGCCGGCATAGGCGGCCACCCAGCAGCCAGGCATAGGCGGCCGAACAGCAGCCGTCATAGGCGTCCACCCAGCAGCCGTCAGAGGCGGCCGTCCAGCAGCCGTCATAGGCGGCCGTCCAGCAGCCGACAAAGGAGGCCACCCAGCAGCCGGCATAGGCGGCCCCCCAGCAGCCGTCATAGGCGGCCACCCAGCAGCCGTCAGAGGCGGCCACCCAGCAGCCGGCATAGGCGGCCCCCCAGCAGCCGTCATAGGCGGCCACCCAGCAGCCGTCATAGGCGGCCACCCAGCAGCCGCCATAGGCGGCCAAACAGCAGCCGGCATAAGCGGCCAAACAGCAGCCGACATAGGCCGTCAAACAGCAGCCGGCATAGGCGGCCGGTCAACAGCCGGCATGGGCGGCCAAACAGCAGCCGGCATGGGCGGCCCCCCAGCAGCCGTCATAGGCGGCCACCCAGCAGCCGTCAGAGGCGGCCACCCAGCAGCCGGCATAGGCGGCCCCCCCAGCAGCCGTCATAGGCGGCCACCCAGCAGCCGTCATAGGCGGCCACCCAGCAGCCGCCATAGGCGGCCAAACAGCAGCCGGCATAAAGCGGCCACTCAGCAGCCGGCATAAGCGGCCAAACAGCAGCCGACATAGGCCGTCAAACAGCAGCCGGCATAGGCGGCCGGTCAACAGCCGGCATGGGCGGCCAAACAGCAGACAGCATGGGCGGCCACCCAGCAGCCGGCATAGGAGGCCGAACAGCAGCCGTCATAGGCGTCCACCCAGCAGCCATCAGAGGCGGCCGTCCAGCAGCCGTCATAGGCGGCCGTCCAGCAGCCGACAAAGGAGGCCGCCCAGCAGCCGACATAGGCGGCCCTCCAGCAGCGGACAAAGGAGGCCGCCCAGCAGCCGGCATAAGCGGCCAAACAGCAGCCGACATAGGCCGTCAAACAGCAGCCGGCATAGGCGGCCGGTCAACAGCCGGCATGGGCGGCCAAACAGCAGCCGGCATGGGCGGCCAAACAGTAGCCGGCATAGGCGGCCACCCAGCAGCCGGCATAGGAGGCCGAACAGCAGCCGTCATAGGCGTCCACCCAGCAGCCATCAGAGGCGGCCGTCCAGCAGCCGTCATAGGCGGCCGTCCAGCAGCCGACAAAGGAGGCCGCCCAGCAGCCGACATAGGCGGCCCTCCAGCGGCCGGCATAGGCGGCCACCCAGCAGCCGGCATAGGCGGCCACCCAGCAGCCGTCATAGCCGGCCACCCAGCAGCCGTCATAGGCGGCCAAACAGCAGCCGACATAGGCGGCCAAACAGCAGCCGGCATAGGAGGCCGCCCAGCAGCCGGCATAAGCGGCCCCCCAGCAGCCAGCATAGGCAGGCACCCAGCAGCCGGCATAGGCGGCCACCCAGCAGCCGGAATAGGCGGCCGCCCAGCAGCCGGCATAGGCGGCCCCCCAGCAGCCGGCATAGGCGGCCACCCAGCAGCCGGCATAGGCGGCCACCCAGCAGCCGGCATAGGCGGCCACCCAGCAGCCGTCATGTCATAGCCGGCCGTCCAGCAGCCGACATATGCGGCCAAACAGCAGCCGTCATAGGCGGCCAAACAGCAGCCGACATAGGCGGCCAAACAGCAGCCGGCATATGCGGCCACCCAGCAGCCGGCATAGGCGGCCAAACAGCAGCCGTCATAGGCGACCAACCAGCAGCCGTCAGAGGCGGCCACCCAGCAGCCGGCATAGGCGGCCCCCCAGCAGCCATCATAGGCGGCCACCCAGCAGCCGTCATAGGCGGCCACCAAGCAGCCGCCATAGGCGGCCAAACAGCAGCCGGCATAGGCGGCCACTCAGCAGCCGGCATAGGCGGCCCCAAGCAGCCGGCATAGGCGGCCCCAAGCAGCCGGCATAGGCGGCCACCCAGCAGCCGGCATAGGCGGCCACCCAGCAGCCGTCATAGCCGGCCGTCCAGCAGCCGACATATGCGGCCAAACAGCAGCCGTCATAGGCGGCCAAACAGCAGCCGACATAGGCGGCCAAACAGCAGCCGGCATAGGAGGCCGCCCAGCAGCCGGCATAAGCGGCCCCCCAGCAGCCGGCATAGGCAGGCACCTAGCAGCCGGCATAGGCGGCCACCCAGCAGTCGGAATAGGCGGCCGCCCAGCAGCCGGCATAGGCGGCCGCCCAGCAGCCGGCATAGGCGGCCACCAAGCAGCCGGCATAGGCGGCCACCCAGCAGCCGTCATGTCATAGCCGGGCCGTCCAGCAGCCGACATATGCGGCCAAACAGCAGCCGTCATAGGCGGCCAACAGCCAGCCGACATAGGCGGCCAAACAGCAGCCGGCATAGGGCGGCCACCCAGCAGCCGCATAGGCGGCCAAACAGCAGCCGTCATAGGCGGCCAACCAGCAGCCGTCAGAGGCGGCCACCCAGCAGCCGGCATAGGCGGCCCCCCAGCAGCCGTCATAGGCGGCCCACCCAGCAGCCGGCATAGACGGCCGTACAGCAGCCGCTATATGCGGCCAAACAGCAGCCGTCATAGGCGGCCACCCAGCAGCCGCCATAGGCGGCAAAACAGCAGCCGTCATAGGCGGCCACCCAGCTGCCGTCATAAGCGGCCACCCAGCAGCCGTCATAGGCGTCCGTCCAGCAGCCGACATATGCGGCCAAACAGCAGCCGTCATAGGCGGCCACCCAGCAGCCGGCATAGGCGGCCAAACAGCAGCCGGCATAGGCGGCCGAACAGCAGCCGTCATAGGCGTCCACCCAGCAGCCGTCAGAGGCGGCCGTCCAGCAGCCGTCATAGGCGGCCGTCCAGCAGCCGACAAAGGAGGCCGCCCAGCAGCCGGCATAGGCGGCCCCCCAGCGGCCGGCATAGGCGGCCACCCAGCTGCCGGGATAGGCGGCCACCCAGCAGCCGTCATAGCCGGCCGTCAAGCAGCCGACATATGCGGCCAAACAGCAGCCGTCATAGGCGGCCAAACAGGCAGCCGACATAGGCGGCCAAACAGCAGCCGGCATAGGGCGGCCACCCAGCAGCCGGCATAGGCGGCCAAACAGCAGCCGTCCTAGGCGGCCAACCAGCAGCCGTCAGAGGCGGGCCACCCAGCAGCCGGCATAGGCAGCCCCCCAGCAGCGTCATAGGCGGCCACCCAGCAGCCGTCATAGGCGGCCACCCAGCAGCCGTCATAGGCGGCCACCCAGCAGCGGCCATAGGCGGCCAAACAGCAGCCGGCATAGGCGGCCACCCAGCAGCCGGCATAGGCGGCCCCAAGCAGCCGGCATAGGAGGCCACCCAGCAGCCGGCATAGGCGGCCACCCAGCAGCCGCATAGGCGGCCACCCAGCAGCCGTCATGTCATAGCCGGCCGTCCAGCAGCCGACATATGCGGCCAAACAGCAGCCGTCATAGGCGGCCAAACAGCAGCCGGCATATGCGGCCACCCAGCAGCCGGCATAGGCGGCCAAAACAGCAGCCGTCATAGGCGACCAACCAGCAGCCGTCATAGGCGGCCACCCAGCAGCCGGCATAGGCGGCCCCCCAGCAGCCATCATAGGCGGCCACCCAGCAGCCGTCATAGGCGGCCACCCAGCAGCCGCCATAGGCGGCCTAACAGCAGCCGTCATAGGCGGCCACTCAGCAGCCGGCATAGGCGGCCCCAAGCAGCCGGCATAGGCGGCCCCAAGCAGCCGGCATAGGCGGCCACCCAGCAGCCGCATAAGCGGCCACCCAGCAGCCGTCATAGCCGGCCGTCCAGCAGCCGACATATGAGGCCAAACAGCAGCCGTCATAGGCGGCCAAACAAGCAGCCGACATAGGCGGCCAAACAGCAGCCGGCATAGGAGGCCGCCCAGCAGCCGGCATAAGCGGCCCCCCCAGCAGCCGGCATAGGCAGGCACCCAGCAGCCGGCATAGGCGGCCACCCAGCATCCGGAATAGGCGGCCGCCCAGCAGCCGGCATAGGCGGCCGCCCAGCAGCCGGCATAGGCGGCCACCCAGCAGCCGACATAGGCGGCCACCCAGCAGCCGTCATGTCATAGCCGGCCGTCCAGCAGCCGACATATGCGGCCAAACAGCAGCCGTCATAGGCGGCCAAACAGAAGCCGACATAGGCGGCCACCCAGCAGCCGGCATAGGCGGCCGCCAGCAGCCGGCATAGGCGGCCACCCAGCAGCCGACATAGGCGGCCACCCAGCAGCCGTCATGTCATAGCCGGCCGTCCAGCAGCCGACATATGCGGCCAAACAGCAGCCGTCATAGGCGGCCAAACAGCAGCCGACATAGGCGGCCAAACAGCAGCCGTCATAGGCGGCCACCCAGCAGCCGTCATAGGCGGCCGTCACAGCAGCCGACATATGCGGCCAAACAGCAGCCGTCATAGGCGGCCAAACAGCAGCCGACATAGGCGGCCAAACAGCAGCCGGCATAGGCGGCCACCCAGCAGCCGGCATAGGCGGCCAAACAGCAGCCGTCATAGGCGGCCAACCAGCAGCCGTCAGAGGCGGCCACCCAGCAGCCGGCATAGGCGGCCCCCCAGCAGCCGTCATAGGCGGCCACCCAGCAGCCGGCATAGACGGCCGTACAGCAGCCGCTATATGCGGCCAAACAGCAGCCGTCATAGGCGGCAAAACAGCAGCCGGCATAGGCGGCCACCCAGCTGCCGTCATAAGCGGCCACCCAGCAGCCGTCATAGGCGGCCGTCCAGCAGCCGACATATGCAGCCAAACAGCAGCCGTCATAGGCGGCCACCCAGCAGCCGGCATAGGCGGCCAAACAGCAGCCGGCATAGGAGGCCGAACAGCAGCCGTCATAGGCGTCCACCCAGCAGCCGTCAGAGGCGGCCGTCCAGCAGCCGTCATAGGCGGCCGTCCAGCAGCCGACAAAGGAGGCCGCCCAGCAGCCGGCATAGGCGGCCCCCCAGCGGCCGGCATAGGCGGCCACCCAGCTGCCGGCATAGGCGGCCACCCAGCAGCCGTCATAGCCGGCCGTCAAGCAGCCGACATATGCGGCCAAACAGCAGCCGTCATAGGCGGCCAAACAGCAGCCGACATAGGCGGCCAAACAGCAGCCGGCATAGGCGGCCACCCAGCAGCCGGCATAGGCGGCCAAACAGCAGCCGTCCTAGGCGGCCAACCAGCAGCCGTCAGAGGCGGCCACCCAGCAGCCGGCATAGGCGGCCCCCCAGCAGCCGTCATAGGCGGCCACCCAGCAGCCGTCATAGGCGGCCACCCAGCAGCCGTCATAGGCGGCCACCCAGCAGCGGCCATAGGCGGCCAAACAGCAGCCGGCATAGGCGGCCACCCAGCAGCCGGCATAGGCGGCCCCAAGCAGCCGGCATGGGAGGCCACCCAGCAGCCGGCATAGGCGGCCACCCAGCGGCCGTCATAGCCAGCCGTCCAGCAGCTGACATATGCGGCCAAACAGCAGCCGGCATAGGCGGCCACCCAGCAGCCGCCATAGGCGTCCAAACAGCAGCCAGCATAGGCGGCCACCCAGCTGCCGGCATAGACGGCCACCCAGCAGCCGGCATAGGCGGGCCACCCAGCAGCCGTCATAGCTGGCCGTCCAGCAGCCGACATATGCGGCCAAACAGCAGCCGTCATAGGCGGCCACCCAGCAGCCGCCATAGGCGGCCAAACAACAGCCGGCATAGGAGGCCGCCCAGCAGCCGGCATAAGCGGCCCCCCAGCAGCCAGCATAGGCAGGCACCCAGCAGCCGGCATAGGCGGCCAAACAGCAGCCGTCATAGGCGGCCAAACAGCAGCCGACATAGGCGGCCAAACAGCAGCCGGCATAGGCGGCCACCCAGCAGCCGGCATAGGCGGCCAAACAGCAGCCGTCATAGGCGGCCAACCAGCAGCCGTCAGAGGCGGCCACCCAGCAGCCGGCATAGGCGGCCCCCCAGCAGCCGTCATAGGCGGCCACCCAGCAGCCATCATAGGCGGCCACCCAGCAGCCGTCATAGGCGGCCACCCAGCAGCCGCCATAGGCGGCCAAACAGCAGCCGGCATAGGCGGCCACTCAGCAGCCGGCATAGGCGGCCCCAAGCAGCCGGCATAGGCGGCCCCAAGCAGCCGGCATAGGCGGCCACCCAGCAGCCGGCATAGGCGGCCACCCAGCAGCCGTCACAGCCGGCCGTCCAGCAGCCGACATATGCGGCCAAACAGCAGCCGTCATAGGCGGCCAAACAGCAGCCGACATAGGCGGCCAAACAGCAGCCGGCATAGGAGGCCGCCCAGCAGCCGGCATAAGCGGCCCCCCAGCAGCCGGCATAGGCAGGCACCCAGCAGCCGGCATAGGCGGCCACCCAGCAGCCGGAATAGGCGGCCGCCCAGCAGCCGGCATAGGCGGCCACCCAGCAGCCGACATAGGCGGCCACCCAGCAGCCGTCATGTCATAGCCGGCCGTCCAGCAGCCGACATATGCGGCCAAACAGCAGCCGTCATAGGCGGCCAAACAGCAGCCGACATAGGCGGCCAAACAGCAGCCGGCATAGGCGGCCACCCAGCAGCCGGCATAGGCGGCCAAACAGCAGCCGTCATAGGCGGCCAACCAGCAGCCGTCAGAGGCGGCCACCCAGCAGCCGGCATAGGCGGCCCCCCAGCAGCCGTCATAGGCGGCCACCCAGCAGCCGGCATAGGCGGCCGTACAGCAGCCGCTATATGCGGCCAAACAGCAGCCGTCATAGGCGGCCACCCAGCTGACGTCATAAGCGGCCACCCAGCAGCCGTCATAGGCGGCCGTCCAGCAGCCGACATATGCGGCCAAACAGCAGCCATCATAGGCGGCCGAACAGCAGCCGACATAGGCGGCCAAACAGCAGCCGGCATAGGCGGCCACCCAGCAGCCGGCATAGGCGGCCAAACAGCAGCCGTCCTAGGCGGCCAACCAGCAGCCGTCAGAGGCGGCCACCCAGCAGCCAGCATAGGCAGCCCCCCAGCAGCCGTCATAGGCGGCCACCCAGCAGCCGTCATAGGCGGCCACCCAGCAGCGGCCATAGGCGGCCAAACAGCAGCCGGCATAGGCGGCCACCCAGCAGCCGGCATAGGCGGCCCCAAGCAGCCGGCATAGGAGGCCACCCAGCAGCCGGCATAGGCCGCCACCCAGCAGCCGCCATAGGCGTCCAAACAGCAGCCGGCATAGGCGGCCACCCAGCTGCCAGCATAGACGGCCACCCAGCAGCCGGCATAGGCGGCCACCCAGCAGCCGTCATAGCTGGCCGTCCAGCAGCCGACATATGCGGCCAAACAGCAGCCGTCATAGGCGGCCACCCAGCAGCCGCCATAGGCGGCCAAACAACAGCCGGCATAGGCAGCCACCCAGCAGCCGGCATAGGCGGCCGCCCAGCAGCCAGCAAAGGCGGCCACCCAGCAGCCGTCATAGCCGGCCGTCCAGCAGCCGTCATAGGCGGCCAAACAGCAGCCGACATAGGCGGCCAAACAGCAGCCGGCATAGGCGGCTAAACAGCAGCCGGCATAGGCGGCCACCCAGCAGCCGTCATAAGCGGCCACCCAGCAGCCGTCATCGGTGGCCGTCCAGCAGCCGACAAAGGAGGCCACCCAGCAGCCGGCATAGGCGGCCCCCCAGCGGCCGGCATAGGCGGCCACCCAGCTGCCGGCATAGGCGGCCACCCAGCAGCCGTCATAGCCGGCCGTCCAGCAGCCGACATAGGCGGCCAAACAGCAGCCGTCATAGGCGGCCAAACAGCAGCCGTCATAGGCGGCCAAACAGCAGCCGACATAGGCGGCCAAACAGCAGCCGGCATATGAGGCCGCCAAGCAGCCGGCATAGGCGGCCCCCCAGCAGCCGGCATAGGCGGCCACCCAGCAGCCGGCATAGGCGGCCACCCAGCAGCCGGCATAGGCGGCCACCCAGCAGCCGGCATAGGCGGCCACCCAGCAGCCGTCATAGGCGTCCACCCAGCAGCCGTCATAGGCGTCCACCCAGCAGCCGTCAGAGGCGGCCGTCCAGCAGCCGTCATAGGCGGCCGTCCAGCAGCCGACAAAGGAGGCCGCCCAGCAGCCGTCATAGGCGGCCGTCCAGCAACCGACAAAGGAGGCCGCCCAGCAGCCGGCATAGGCGGCCCCCCAGCGGCCGGCATAGGCGGCCACCCAGCTGCCGGCATAGGCGGCCACCCAGCAGCCGTCATAGCCGGCCGTCCAGCATCCGACATATGCGGCCAAACAGCAGCCGTCATAGGCGGCCAAACAGCAGCCGTCATAGGCGGCCAAACAGCAGCCGACATAGGCGGCCAAACAGCAGCCGACATAGGCGGCCAAACAGCAGCCGGCATAGGCGGCCACCCAGCAGCCGTCATAGCCGGCCGTCCAGCATCCGACATATGCGGCCAAACAGCAGCCGTCATAGGCGGCCAAACAGCAGCCGTCATAGGCGGCCAAACAGCAGCCGACATAGGCGGCCAAACAGCAGCCGACATAGGCGGCCAAACAGCAGCCGGCATATGCGGCCACCCAGCAGCCGGCATAGGCGGCCAAACAGCAGCCGTCATAGGCGACCAACCAGCAGCCGTCATAGGCGGCCACCCAGCAGCCGGCATAGGCGGCCCCCCAGCAGCCATCATAGGCGGCCACCCAGCAGCCGTCATAGGCGGCCACCCAGCAGCCGCCATAGGCGGCCAAACAGCAGCCGGCATAGGCGGCCACTCAGCAGCCGGCATAGGCGGCCCCAAGCAGCCGGCATAGGCGGCCCCAAGCAGCCGGCATAGGCGGCCACTCAGCAGCCGGCATAGGCGGCCACCCAGCAGCCGTCATAGCCGGCCGTCCAGCAGCCGACATATGCGGCCAAACAGCAGCCGTCATAGGCGGCCAAACAGCAGCCGACATAGGCGGCCAAACAGCAGCCGGCATAGGAGGCCGCCCAGCAGCCGGCATAAGCGGCCCCCCAGCAGCCGGCATAGGCAGGCACCCAGCAGCCGGCATAGGCGGCCACCCAGCAGCCGGAATAGGCGGCCACCCAGCAGACGGCATAGGCGGCCGCCCAGCAGCCGGCATAGGCGGCCACCCAGCAGCCGACATAGGCGGCCACCCAGCAGCCGTCATGTCATAGCCGGCCGTCCAGCAGCCGACATATGCGGCCAAACAGCAGCCGTCATAGGCGGCCAAACAGCAGCCGACATAGGCGGCCAAACAGCAGCCGGCATAGGCGGCCACCCAGCAGCCGGCATAGGCGGCCAACCAGCAGCCGTCAGAGGCGGCCACCCAGCAGCCGGCATAGGCGGCCCCCCAGCAGCCGTCATAGGCGGCCACCCAGCAGCCGGCATAGGCGGCCGTACAGCAGCCGCTATATGCGGCCAAACAGCAGCCGTCATAGGCAGCCACCCAGCAGCCGCCATAGGCGGCAAAACAGCAGCCGGCATAGGCGGCCACCCAGCTGACGTCATAAGCGGCCACCCAGCAGCCGGCATAGGCGGCCGTACAGCAGCCGCTATATGCGGCCAAACAGCAGCCGTCATAGGCGGCCACCCAGCAGCTGCCATAGGCGGCAAAACAGCAGCCGGCATAGGCGGCCACCCAGCAGCCGTCATAAGCGGCCACCCAGCAGCCGTCATCGGCGGCCGTCCAGCAGCCGACAAAGGAGGCCACCCAGCAGCCGGCATAGGCGGCCCCCCAGCGGCCGGCATAGGCGGCCACCCAGCTGCCGGCATAGGCGGCCACCCAGCAGCCGTCATAGCCGGCCGTCCAGCAGCCGACATATGCGGCCAAACAGCAGCCGTCATAGGCGGCCAAACAGCAGCCGACATAGGCGGCCAAACAGCAGCCGGCATAGGCGGCCACCCAGCAGCCGGCATAGGCGGCCAAACAGCAGCCGTCCTAGGCGGCCAACCAGCAGCCGTCAGAGGCGGCCACCCAGCAGCCGGCATAGGCAGCCCCCCAGCAGCCGTCATAGGCGGCCACCCAGCAGCCGTCATAGGCGGCCACCCAGCAGCCGTCATAGGCGGCCAAACAGCAGCGGGCATAGGAGGCCGCCCAGCAGCCGGCATAAGCGGCCCCCCAGCAGCCGGCATAGGCAGGCACCCAGCAGCCGGCATAGGCGGCCACCCAGCAGCCGGAATAGGCGGCCGCCCAGCAGGCGGCATAGGCGGCCACCAAGCAGCCGGCATAGGCGGCCACCCAGCAGCCGTCATGTCATAGCCGGCCGTCCAGCAGCCGACATATGCGGCCAAACAGCAGCCGTCATAGGCGGCCAAACAGCAGCCTACATAGGCGGCCAAACAGCAGCCGGCATAGGCGGCCACCCAGCAGCCGGCATAGGCGGCCAAACAGCAGCCGTCATAGGCGGCCAACCAGCAGCCGTCAGAGGCGGCCACCCAGCAGCCGGCATAGGCGGCCCCCCAGCAGCCGTCATAGGCGGCCACCCAGCAGCCGGCATAGGCGGCCGTACAGCAGCCGCTATATGCGGCCAAACAGCAGCCGTCATAGGCGGCCACCCAGCAGCTGCCATAGGCGGCAAAACAGCAGCCGGCATAGGCGGCCACCCAGCAGCCGTCATAAGCGGCCACCCAGCAGCCGTCATCGGCGGCCGTCCAGCAGCCGACAAAGGAGGCCACCCAGCAGCCGGCATAGGCGGCCCCCCAGCGGCCGGCATAGGCGGCCACCCAGCTGCCGGCATAGGCGGCCACCCAGCAGCCGTCATAGCCGGCCGTCCAGCAGCCGACATATGCGGCCAAACAGCAGCCGTCATAGGCGGCCAAACAGCAGCCGTCATAGGCGGCCAAACAGCAGCCGACATAGGCGGCCAAACAGCAGCCGGCATAGGAGGCCGCCCAGCAGCCGGCATAGGCGGCCCCCCAGCAGCCGGCATAGGCGGCCACCCAGCAGCCGGCATAGGCGGCCACCCAGCAGCCGGCATAGGCGGCCGAACAGCAGCCGTCATAGGCGTCCACCCAGCAGCCGTCAGAGGCGGCCGTCCAGCAGCCGTCATAGGCGGCCGTCCAGCAGCCGACAAAGGAGGCCACCCAGCAGCCGGCATAGGCGGCCCCCCAGCAGCCGTCATAGGCGGCCACCCAGCAGCCGTCAGAGGCGGCCACCCAGCAGCCGGCATAGGCGGCCCCCCAGCAGCCGTCATAGGCGGCCACCCAGCAGCCGTCATAGGCGGCCACCCAGCAGCCGCCATAGGCGGCCAAACAGCAGCCGGCATAAGCGGCCAAACAGCAGCCGACATAGGCCGTCAAACAGCAGCCGGCATAGGCGGCCGGTCAACAGCCGGCATGGGCGGCCAAACAGCAGCCGGCATGGGCGGCCCCCCAGCAGCCGTCATAGGCGGCCACCCAGCAGCCGTCAGAGGCGGCCACCCAGCAGCCGGCATAGGCGGCCCCCCAGCAGCCGTCATAGGCGGCCACCCAGCAGCCGTCATAGGCGGCCACCCAGCAGCCGCCATAGGCGGCCAAACAGCAGCCGGCATAAGCGGCCACTCAGCAGCCGGCATAAGCGGCCAAACAGCAGCCGACATAGGCCGTCAAACAGCAGCCGGCATAGGCGGCCGGTCAACAGCCGGCATGGGCGGCCAAACAGCAGCCAGCATGGGCGGCCACCCAGCAGCCGGCATAGGAGGCCGAACAGCAGCCGTCATAGGCGTCCACCCAGCAGCCATCAGAGGCGGCCGTCCAGCAGCCGTCATAGGCGGCCGTCCAGCAGCCGACAAAGGAGGCCGCCCAGCAGCCGACATAGGCGGCCCTCCAGCAGCGGACAAAGGAGGCCGCCCAGCAGCCGGCATAAGCGGCCAAACAGCAGCCGACATAGGCCGTCAAACAGCAGCCGGCATAGGCGGCCGGTCAACAGCCGGCATGGGCGGCCAAACAGCAGCCGGCATGGGCGGCCAAACAGTAGCCGGCATAGGCGGCCACCCAGCAGCCGGCATAGGAGGCCGAACAGCAGCCGTCATAGGCGTCCACCCAGCAGCCATCAGAGGCGGCCGTCCAGCAGCCGTCATAGGCGGCCGTCCAGCAGCCGACAAAGGAGGCCGCCCAGCAGCCGACATAGGCGGCCCTCCAGCGGCCGGCATAGGCGGCCACCCAGCAGCCGGCATAGGCGGCCACCCAGCAGCCGTCATAGCCGGCCACCCAGCAGCCGACATATGCGGCCAAACAGCAGCCGTCATAGGCGGCCAAACAGCAGCCGACATAGGCGGCCAAACAGCAGCCGGCATAGGAGGCCGCCCAGCAGCCGGCATAAGCGGCCCCCCAGCAGCCAGCATAGGCAGGCACCCAGCAGCCGGCATAGGCGGCCACCCAGCAGCCGGAATAGGCGGCCGCCCAGCAGCCGGCATAGGCGGCCCCCCAGCAGCCGGCATAGGCGGCCACCCAGCAGCCGGCATAGGCGGCCACCCAGCAGCCGGCATAGGCGGCCACCCAGCAGCCGTCATGTCATAGCCGGCCGTCCAGCAGCCGACATATGCGGCCAAACAGCAGCCGTCATAGGCGGCCAAACAGCAGCCGACATAGGCGGCCAAACAGCAGCCGGCATATGCGGCCACCCAGCAGCCGGCATAGGCGGCCAAACAGCAGCCGTCATAGGCGACCAACCAGCAGCCGTCAGAGGCGGCCACCCAGCAGCCGGCATAGGCGGCCCCCCAGCAGCCATCATAGGCGGCCACCCAGCAGCCGTCATAGGCGGCCACCAAGCAGCCGCCATAGGCGGCCAAACAGCAGCCGGCATAGGCGGCCACTCAGCAGCCGGCATAGGCGGCCCCAAGCAGCCGGCATAGGCGGCCCCAAGCAGCCGGCATAGGCGGCCACCCAGCAGCCGGCATAGGCGGCCACCCAGCAGCCGTCATAGCCGGCCGTCCAGCAGCCGACATATGCGGCCAAACAGCAGCCGTCATAGGCGGCCAAACAGCAGCCGACATAGGCGGCCAAACAGCAGCCGGCATAGGAGGCCGCCCAGCAGCCGGCATAAGCGGCCCCCCAGCAGCCGGCATAGGCAGGCACCTAGCAGCCGGCATAGGCGGCCACCCAGCAGCCGGAATAGGCGGCCGCCCAGCAGCCGGCATAGGCGGCCGCCCAGCAGCCGGCATAGGCGGCCACCAAGCAGCCGGCATAGGCGGCCACCCAGCAGCCGTCATGTCATAGCCGGCCGTCCAGCAGCCGACATATGCGGCCAAACAGCAGCCGTCATAGGCGGCCAAACAGCAGCCGACATAGGCGGCCAAACAGCAGCCGGCATAGGCGGCCACCCAGCAGCCGGCATAGGCGGCCAAACAGCAGACGTCATAGGCGGCCAACCAGCAGCCGTCAGAGGCGGCCACCCAGCAGCCGGCATAGGCGGCCCCCCAGCAGCCGTCATAGGCGGCCACCCAGCAGCCGGCATAGACGGCCGTACAGCAGCCGCTATATGCGGCCAAACAGCAGCCGTCATAGGCGGCCACCCAGCAGCCGCCATAGGCGGCAAAACAGCAGCCGGCATAGGCGGCCACCCAGCTGCCGTCATAAGCGGCCACCCAGCAGCCGTCATAGGCGGCCGTCCAGCAGCCGACATATGCGGCCAAACAGCAGCCGTCATAGGCGGCCACCCAGCAGCCGGCATAGGCGGCCAAACAGCAGCCGGCATAGGCGGCCGAACAGCAGCCGTCATAGGCGTCCACCCAGCAGCCGTCAGAGGCGGCCGTCCAGCAGCCGTCATAGGCGGCCGTCCAGCAGCCGACAAAGGAGGCCGCCCAGCAGCCGGCATAGGCGGCCCCCCAGCGGCCGGCATAGGCGGCCACCCAGCTGCCGGCATAGGCGGCCACCCAGCAGCCGTCATAGCCGGCCGTCAAGCAGCCGACATATGCGGCCAAACAGCAGCCGTCATAGGCGGCCAAACAGCAGCCGACATAGGCGGCCAAACAGCAGCCGGCATAGGCGGCCACCCAGCAGCCGGCATAGGCGGCCAAACAGCAGCCGTCCTAGGCGGCCAACCAGCAGCCGTCAGAGGCGGCCACCCAGCAGCCGGCATAGGCAGCCCCCCAGCAGCCGTCATAGGCGGCCACCCAGCAGCCGTCATAGGCGGCCACCCAGCAGCCGTCATAGGCGGCCACCCAGCAGCGGCCATAGGCGGCCAAACAGCAGCCGGCATAGGCGGCCACCCAGCAGCCGGCATAGGCGGCCCCAAGCAGCCGGCATAGGAGGCCACCCAGCAGCCGGCATAGGCGGCCACCCAGCAGCCGGCATAGGCGGCCACCCAGCAGCCGTCATGTCATAGCCGGCCGTCCAGCAGCCGACATATGCGGCCAAACAGCAGCCGTCATAGGCGGCCAAACAGCAGCCGACATAGGCGGCCAAACAGCAGCCGGCATATGCGGCCACCCAGCAGCCGGCATAGGCGGCCAAACAGCAGCCGTCATAGGCGACCAACCAGCAGCCGTCATAGGCGGCCACCCAGCAGCCGGCATAGGCGGCCCCCCAGCAGCCATCATAGGCGGCCACCCAGCAGCTGTCATAGGCGGCCACCCAGCAGCCGCCATAGGCGGCCTAACAGCAGCCGGCATAGGCGGCCACTCAGCAGCCGGCATAGGCGGCCCCAAGCAGCCGGCATAGGCGGCCCCAAGCAGCCGGCATAGGCGGCCACCCAGCAGCCGGCATAAGCGGCCACCCAGCAGCCGTCATAGCCGGCCGTCCAGCAGCCGACATATGAGGCCAAACAGCAGCCGACATAGGCGGCCAAACAGCAGCCGACATAGGCGGCCAAACAGCAGCCGGCATAGGAGGCCGCCCAGCAGCCGGCATAAGCGGCCCCCCAGCAGCCGGCATAGGCAGGCACCCAGCAGCCGGCATAGGCGGCCACCCAGCAGCCGGAATAGGCGGCCGCCCAGCAGCCGGCATAGGCGGCCGCCCAGCAGCCGGCATAGGCGGCCACCCAGCAGCCGACATAGGCGGCCACCCAGCAGCCGTCATGTCATAGCCGGCCGTCCAGCAGCCGACATATGCGGCCAAACAGCAGCCGTCATAGGCGGCCAAACAGCAGCCGACATAGGCGGCCAAACAGCAGCCGGCATAGGCGGCCACCCAGCAGCCGGCATAGGCGGCCGCCCAGCAGCCGGCATAGGCGGCCACCCAGCAGCCGACATAGGCGGCCACCCAGCAGCCGTCATGTCATAGCCGGCCGTCCAGCAGCCGACATATGCGGCCAAACAGCAGCCGTCATAGGCGGCCAAACAGCAGCCGACATAGACGGCCAAACAGCAGCCGTCATAGGCGGCCACCCAGCAGCCGTCATAGGCGGCCGTCCAGCAGCCGACATATGCGGCCAAACAGCAGCCGTCATAGGCGGCCAAACAGCAGCCGACATAGGCGGCCAAACAGCAGCCGGCATAGGCGGCCACCCAGCAGCCGGCATAGGCGGCCAAACAGCAGCCGTCATAGGCGGCCAACCATCAGCCGTCAGAGGCGGCCACCCAGCAGCCGGCATAGGCGGCCCCCCAGCAGCCGTCATAGGCGGCCACCCAGCAGCCGGCATAGACGGCCGTACAGCAGCCGCTATATGCGGCCAAACAGCAGCCGTCATAAGCGGCCACCCAGCAGCCGCCATAGGCGGCAAAACAGCAGCCGGCATAGGCGGCCACCCAGCTGCCGTCATAAGCGGCCACCCAGCAGCCGTCATAGGCGGCCGTCCAGCAGCCGACATATGCGGCCAAACAGCAGCCGTCATAGGCGGCCACCCAGCAGCCGGCATAGGCGGCCAAACAGCAGCCGGCATAGGCGGCCGAACAGCAGCCGTCATAGGCGTCCACCCAGCAGCCGTCAGAGGCGGCCGTCCAGCAGCCGTCATAGGCGGCCGTCCAGCAGCCGACAAAGGAGGCCGCCCAGCAGCCGGCATAGGCGGCCCCCCAGCGGCCGGCATAGGCGGCCACCCAGCTGCCGGCATAGGCGGCCACCCAGCAGCCGTCATAGCCGGCCGTCAAGCAGCCGACATATGCGGCCAAACAGCAGCCGTCATAGGCGGCCAAACAGCAGCCGACATAGGCGGCCAAACAGCAGCCGGCATAGGCGGCCACCCAGCAGCCGGCATAGGCGGCCAAACAGCAGCCGTCCTAGGCGGCCAACCAGCAGCCGTCAGAGGCGGCCACCCAGCAGCCGGCATAGGCGGCCCCCCAGCAGCCGTCATAGGCGGCCACCCAGCAGCCGTCATAGGCGGCCACCCAGCAGCCGTCATAGGCGGCCACCCAGCAGCGGCCATAGGCGGCCAAACAGCAGCCGGCGTAGGCGGCCACCCAGCAGCCGGCATAGGCGGCCCCAAGCAGCCGGCATGGGAGGCCACCCAGCAGCCGGCATAGGCGGCCACCCAGCGGCCGTCATAGCCAGCCGTCCAGCAGCTGACATATGCGGCCAAACAGCAGCCGGCATAGGCGGCCACCCAGCAGCCGCCATAGGCGTCCAAACAGCAGCCAGCATAGGCGGCCACCCAGCTGCCGGCATAGACGGCCACCCAGCAGCCGGCATAGGCGGCCACCCAGCAGCCGTCATAGCTGGCCGTCCAGCAGCCGACATATGCGGCCAAACAGCAGCCGTCATAGGCGGCCACCCAGCAGCCGCCATAGGCGGCCAAACAACAGCCGGCATAGGAGGCCGCCCAGCAGCCGGCATAAGCGGCCCCCCAGCAGCCAGCATAGGCAGGCACCCAGCAGCCGGCATAGGCGGCCTAACAGCAGCCGTCATAGGCGGCCAAACAGCAGCCGACATAGGCGGCCAAACAGCAGCCGGCATAGGCGGCCACCCAGCAGCCGGCATAGGCGGCCAAACAGCAGCCGTCATAGGCGGCCAACCAGCAGCCGTCAGAGGCGGCCACCCAGCAGCCGGCATAGGCGGCCCCCCAGCAGCCGTCATAGGCGGCCACCCAGCAGCCATCATAGGCGGCCACCCAGCAGCCGTCATAGGCGGCCACCCAGCAGCCGCCATAGGCGGCCAAACAGCAGCCGGCATAGGCGGCCACTCAGCAGCCGGCATAGGCGGCCCCAAGCAGCCGGCATAGGCGGCCCCAAGCAGCCGGCATAGGCGGCCACCCAGCAGCCGGCATAGGCGGCCACCCAGCAGCCGTCACAGCCGGCCGTCCAGCAGCCGACATATGCGGCCAAACAGCAGCCGTCATAGGCGGCCAAACAGCAGCCGACATAGGCGGCCAAACAGCAGCCGGCATAGGAGGCCGCCCAGCAGCCGGCATAAGCGGCCCCCCAGCAGCCGGCATAGGCAGGCACCCAGCAGCCGGCATAGGCGGCCACCCAGCAGCCGGAATAGGCGGCCGCCCAGCAGCCGGCATAGGCGGCCGCCCAGCAGCCGGCATAGGCGGCCACCCAGCAGCCGACATAGGCGGCCACCCAGCAGCCGTCATGTCATAGCCGGCCGTCCAGCAGCCGACATATGCGGCCAAACAGCAGCCGTCATAGGCGGCCAAACAGCAGCCGACATAGGCGGCCAAACAGCAGCCGGCATAGGCGGCCACCCAGCAGCCGGCATAGGCGGCCAAACAGCAGCCGTCAGAGGCGGCCAACCAGCAGCCGTCAGAGGCGGCCACCCAGCAGCCGGCATAGGCGGCCCCCCAGCAGCCGTCATAGGCGGCCACCCAGCAGCCGGCATAGGCGGCCGTACAGCAGCCGCTATATGCGGCCAAACAGCAGCCGTCATAGGCGGCCACCCAGCTGACGTCATAAGCGGCCACCCAGCAGCCGTCATAGGCGGCCGTCCAGCAGCCGACATATGCGGCCAAACAGCAGCCATCATAGGCGGCCGAACAGCAGCCGACATAGGCGGCCAAACAGCAGCCGGCATAGGCGGCCACCCAGCAGCCGGCATAGGCGGCCAAACAGCAGCCGTCCTAGGCGGCCAACCAGCAGCCGTCAGAGGCGGCCACCCAGCAGCCAGCATAGGCAGCCCCCCAGCAGCCGTCATAGGCGGCCACCCAGCAGCCGTCATAGGCGGCCACCCAGCAGCGGCCATAGGCGGCCAAACAGCAGCCGGCATAGGCGGTCACCCAGCAGCCGGCATAGGCGGCCCCAAGCAGCCGGCATAGGAGGCCACCCAGCAGCCGGCATAGGCGGCCACCCAGCAGCCGCCATAGGCGTCCAAACAGCAGCCGGCATAGGCGGCCACCCAGCTGCCAGCATAGACGGCCACCCAGCTGCCAGCATAGACGGCCACCCAGCAGCCGGCATAGGCGGCCACCCAGCAGCCGTCATAGCTGGCCGTCCAGCAGCCGACATATGCGGCCAAACAGCAGCCGTCATAGGCGGCCACCCAGCAGCCGCCATAGGCGGCCAAACAACAGCCGACATAGGCAGCCACCCAGCAGCCGGCATAGGCGGCCAAACAACAGCCGGCAAAGGAGGCCACCCAGCAGCCGTCATAGCCGGCCGTCCAGCAGCCGACATATGCGGCCAAATAGCAGCCGTCATAGGCGGCCACCCAGCAGCCGCCATAGGCAGCCAAACAACAGCCGGCATAGGCAGCCACCCAGCAGCCGGCATAGGCGGCCGCCCAGCAGCCAGCAAAGGCGGCCACCCAGCAGCCGTCATAGCCGGCCGTCCAGCAGCCGACATATGCGGCCAAACAGCAGCCGTCATAGGCGGCCAAACAGCAGCCGACATAGGCGGCCAAACAGCAGCCGGCATAGGCGGCTAAACAGCAGCCGGCATAGGCGGCCACCCAGCAGCCGTCATAGCCGGCCGTCCAGCAGCCGACATATGCGGCCAAACAGCAGCCGTCATAGGCGGCCAAACAGCAGCCGACATAGGCGGCCAAACAGCAGCCGGCATAGGAGGCCGCCCAGCAGCCGGCATAAGCGGCCCCCCAGCAGCCGGCATAGGCAGGCACCCAGCAGCCGGCATAGGCGGCCACCCAGCAGCCGGAATAGGCGGCCGCCCAGCAGACGGCATAGGCGGCCGCCCAGCAGCCGGCATAGGCGGCCACCCAGCAGCCGACATAGGCGGCCACCCAGCAGCCGTCATGTCATAGCCGGCCGTCCAGCAGCCGACATATGCGGCCAAACAGCAGCCGTCATAGGCGGCCAAACAGCAGCCGACATAGGCGGCCAAACAGCAGCCGGCATAGGCGGCCACCCAGCAGCCGGCATAGGCGGCCAAACAGCAGCCGTCATAGGCGGCCAACCAGCAGCCGTCAGAGGCGGCCACCCAGCAGCCGGCATAGGCGGCCCCCCAGCAGCCGTCATAGGCGGCCACCCAGCAGCCGGCATAGGCGGCCGTACAGCAGCCGCTATATGCGGCCAAACAGCAGCCGTCATAGGCAGCCACCCAGCAGCCGCCATAGGCGGCAAAACAGCAGCCGGCATAGGCGGCCACCCAGCTGACGTCATAAGCGGCCACCCAGCAGCCGTCATCGGCGGCCGTCCAGCAGCCGACAAAGGAGGCCACCCAGCAGCCGGCATAGGCGGCCCCCCAGCGGCCGGCATAGGCGGCCACCCAGCTGCCGGCATAGGCGGCCACCCAGCAGCCGTCATAGCCGGCCGTCCAGCAGCCGACATATGCGGCCAAACAGCAGCCGTCATAGGCGGCCAAACAGCAGCCGTCATAGGCGGCCAAACAGCAGCCGACATAGGCGGCCAAACAGCAGCCGGCAAAGGAGGCCGCCAAGCAGCCGGCATAGGCGGCCCCCCAGCAGCCGGCATAGGCGGCCACCCAGCAGCCGGCATAGGCGGCCACCCAGCAGCCGGCATAGGCGGCCACCCAGCAGCCGGCATAGGCGGCCACCCAGCAGCCGTCATAGGCGTCCACCCAGCAGCCGTCATAGGCGTCCACCCAGCAGCCGTCAGAGGCGGCCGTCCAGCAGCCGTCATAGGCGGCCGTCCAGCAGCCGACAAAGGAGGCCGCCCAGCAGCCGTCATAGGCGGCCGTCCAGCAACCGACAAAGGAGGCCGCCCAGCAGCCGGCATAGGCGGCCCCCCAGCGGCCGGCATAGGCGGCCACCCAGCTGCCGGCATAGGCGGCCACCCAGCAGCCGTCATAGCCGGCCGTCCAGCATCCGACATATGCGGTCAAACAGCAGCCGTCATAGGCGGCCAAACAGCAGCCGTCATAGGCGGCCAAACAGCAGCCGACATAGGCGGCCAAACAGCAGCCGACATAGGCGGCCAAACAGCAGCCGGCATATGCGGCCACCCAGCAGCCGGCATAGGCGGCCAAACAGCAGCCGTCATAGGCGACCAACCAGCAGCCGTCATAGGCTGCCACCCAGCAGCCGGCATAGGCGGCCCCCCAGCAGCCATCATAGGCGGCCACCCAGCAGCCGTCATAGGCGGCCACCCAGCAGCCGCCATAGGCGGCCAAACAGCAGCCGGCATAGGCGGCCACTCAGCAGCCGGCATAGGCGGCCCCAAGCAGCCGGCATAGGCGGCCCCAAGCAGCCGGCATAGGCGGCCGCTCAGCAGCCGGCATAGGCGGCCACCCAGCAGCCGTCATAGCCGGCCGTCCAGCAGCCGACATATGCGGCCAAACAGCAGCCGTCATAGGCGGCCAAACAGCAGCCGACATAGGCGGCCAAACAGCAGCCGGCATAGGAGGCCGCCCAGCAGCCGGCATAAGCGGCCCCCCAGCAGCCGGCATAGGCAGGCACCCAGCAGCCGGCATAGGCGGCCACCCAGCAGCCGGAATAGGCGGCCGCCCAGCAGCCGGCAAAGGAGGCCGCCAAGCAGCCGGCATAGGCGGCCCCCCAGCAGCCGGCATAGGCGGCCACCCAGCAGCCGGCATAGGCGGCCACCCAGCAGCCGGCATAGGCGGCCACCCAGCAGCCGGCATAGGCGGCCACCCAGCAGCCGTCATAGGCGTCCACCCAGCAGCCGTCATAGGCGTCCACCCAGCAGCCGTCAGAGGCGGCCGTCCAGCAGCCGTCATAGGCGGCCGTCCAGCAGCCGACAAAGGAGGCCGCCCAGCAGCCGTCATAGTCGGCCGTCCAGCAACCGACAAAGGAGGCCGCCCAGCAGCCGGCATAGGCGGCCCCCCAGCGGCCGGCATAGGCGGCCACCCAGCTGCCGGCATAGGCGGCCACCCAGCAGCCGTCATAGCCGGCCGTCCAGCATCCGACATATGCGGCCAAACAGCAGCCGTCATAGGCGGCCAAACAGCAGCCGTCATAGGCGGCCAAACAGCAGCCGACATAGGCGGCCAAACAGCAGCCGACATAGGCGGCCAAACAGCAGCCGGCATATGCGGCCACCCAGCAGCCGGCATAGGCGGCCAAACAGCAGCCGTCATAGGCGACCAACCAGCAGCCGTCATAGGCTGCCACCCAGCAGCCGGCATAGGCGGCCCCCCAGCAGCCATCATAGGCGGCCACCCAGCAGCCGTCATAGGCGGCCACCCAGCAGCCGCCATAGGCGGCCAAACAGCAGCCGGCATAGGCGGCCACTCAGCAGCCGGCATAGGCGGCCCCAAGCAGCCGGCATAGGCGGCCCCAAGCAGCCGGCATAGGCGGCCGCTCAGCAGCCGGCATAGGCGGCCACCCAGCAGCCGTCATAGCCGGCCGTCCAGCAGCCGACATATGCGGCCAAACAGCAGCCGTCATAGGCGGCCAAACAGCAGCCGACATAGGCGGCCAAACAGCAGCCGGCATAGGAGGCCGCCCAGCAGCCGGCATAAGCGGCCCCCCAGCAGCCGGCATAGGCAGGCACCCAGCAGCCGGCATAGGCGGCCACCCAGCAGCCGGAATAGGCGGCCGCCCAGCAGACGGCATAGGCGGCCGCCCAGCAGCCGGCATAGGCGGCCACCCAGCAGCCGACATAGGCGGCCACCCAGCAGCCGTCATGTCATAGCCGGCCGTCCAGCAGCCGACATATGCGGCCAAACAGCAGCCGTCATAGGCGGCCAAACAGCAGCCGACATAGGCGGCCAAACAGCAGCCGGCATAGGCGGCCACCCAGCAGCCGGCATAGGCGGCCAAACAGCAGCCGTCATAGGCGGCCAACCAGCAGCCGTCAGAGGCGGCCACCCAGCAGCCGGCATAGGCGGCCCCCCAGCAGCCGTCATAGGCGGCCACCCAGCAGCCGGCATAGGCGGCCGTACAGCAGCCGCTATATGCGGCCAAACAGCAGCCGTCATAGGCAGCCACCCAGCAGCCGCCATAGGCGGCAAAACAGCAGCCGGCATAGGCGGCCACCCAGCTGACGTCATAAGCGGCCACCCAGCAGCCGTCATAGGCGGCCGTCCAGCAGCCGACATATGCGGCCAAACAGCAGCCGTCATAGGCGGCCACCCAGCAGCCGGCATAGGCGGCCAAACAGCAGCCGGCATAGGCGGCCGAACATCAGCCGTCATAGGCGTCCACCCAGCAGCCGTCAGAGGCGGCCGTCCAGCAGCCGTCATAGGCGGCCGTCCAGCAACCGACAAAGGAGGCCGCCCAGCAGCCGGCATAGGCGGCCCCCCAGCGGCCGGCATAGGCGGCCACCCAGCTGCCGGCATAGGCGGCCACCCAGCGGCCGTCATAGCCGGCCGTCAAGCAGCCGACATATGCGGCCAAACAGCAGCCATCATAGGCGGCCAAACAGCAGCCGACATAGGCGGCCAAACAGCAGCCGGCATAGGCGGCCACCCAGCAGCCGGCATAGGCGGCCAAACAGCAGCCGTCCTAGGCGGCCAACCAGCATCCGTCAGAGGCGGCCACCCAGCAGCCGGCATAGGCAGCCCCCCAGCAGCCGTCATAGGCGGCCACCCAGCAGCCGTCATAGGCGGCCACCCAGCAGCCGTCATAGGCGGCCACCCAGCAGCGGCCATAGGCGGCCAAACAGCAGCCGGCATAGGCGGCCACCCAGCAGCCGGCATAGGCGGCCCCAAGCAGCCGGCATAGGAGGCCACCCAGCAGCCGGCATAGGCGGCCACCCAGCGGCCGTCATAGCCAGCCGTCCAGCAGCTGACATATGCGGCCAAACAGCAGCCGGCATAGGCGGCCACCCAGCAGCCGCCATAGGCGTCCAAACAGCAGCCGGCATAGGCGGCCACCCAGCTGCCAGCATAGACGGCCACCCAGCAGCCGGCATAGGCGGCCACCCAGCAGCCGTCATAGCTGGCCGTCCAGCAGCCGACATATGCGGCCAAACAGCAGCCGTCATAGGCGGCCACCCAGCAGCCGCCATAGGCGGCCAAACAACAGCCGGCATAGGCAGCCACCCAGCAGCCGGCATAGGCGGCCAAACAACAGCCGGCATAGGCAGCCACCCAGCAGCCGGCATAGGCGGCCACCCAGCAGCCGGCAAAGGCGGCCACCCAGCAGCCGTCATAGCCGGCCGTCCAGCAGCCGACATATGCGGCCAAATAGCAGCCGTCATAGGCGGACACCCAGCAGCCGCCATAGGCGGCCAAACAACAGCCGGCATAGGCAGCCACCCAGCAGCCGGCATAGGCGGCCGCCCAGCAGCCAGCAAAGGCGGCCACCCAGCAGCCGTCATAGCCGGCCGTCCAGCAGCCGACATATGCGGCCAAACAGCAGCCGTCATAGGCGGCCAAACAGCAGCCGACATAGGCGGCCAAACAGCAGCCGGCATAGGCGGCTAAACAGCAGCCGGCATAGGCGGCCACCCAGCAGCCGTCATAAGCGGCCACCCAGCAGCCGTCATCGGCGGCAGTCCAGCAGCCGACAAAGGAGGCCGCCCAGCAGCCGGCATAGGCGGCCCCCCAGCGGCCGGCATAGGCGGCCACCCAGCTGCCGGCATAGGCGGCCACCCAGCAGCCGTCATAGCCGGCCGTCCAGCAGCCGACATATGCGGCCAAACAGCAGCCGTCATAGGCGGCCAAACAGCAGCCGTCATAGGCGGCCAAACAGCAGCCGACATAGGCGGCCAAACAGCAGCCGGCATAGGAGGCCGCCCAGCAGCCGGCATAGGCGGCCCCCCAGCAGCCGGCATAGGCGGCCACCCAGCAGCCGGCATAGGCGGCCACCCAGCAGCCGGCATAGGCGGCCACCCAGCAGCCGGCATAGGCGGCCACCCAGCAGCCGTCATAGGCGTCCACCCAGCAGCCGTAAGAGGCGGCCGTCCAGCAGCCGTCATAGGCGGCCGTCCAGCAGCCGACAAAGGAGGCCGCCCAGCAGCCGGCATAGGCAGCCCCCCAGCAGCCGGCATAAGCGGCCAAACAGCAGCCGACATAGGCCGTCAAACAGCAGCCGGCATAGGCGGCCGGTCAACAGCCGGCATGGGCGGCCACCCAGCAGCCGTCATGTCATAGCCGGCCGTCCAGCAGCTGACATATGCGGCCAAAACAGCAGCCATCATAGGCGGCCAAACAGCAGCCGACATAGGCGGCCAAACAGCAGCCAGCATAGGCGGCCACCCAGCAGCCGGCATAGGCGGCCAAACAGCAGCCGTCATAGGCGGCAAACCAGCAGCCGTCAGAGGCGGCCACCCAGCAGCCGGCATAGGCGGCCACCCAGCAGCCGTCATAGGCGGCCACCCAGCAGCGGCCATAGGCGGCCAAACAGCAGCCGGCATAGGCGGCCACCCAGCAGCCGGCATAGGCGGCCCCAAGCAGCCGGCATAGGAGGCCACCCAGCAGCCGGCATAGGCGGCCACCCAGCGGCCGTCATAGCCAGCCGTCCAGCAGCTGACATATGCGGCCAAACAGCAGCCGGCATAGGCGGCCAAACAGCAGCCGGCATAGGCGGCCACCCAGCAGCCGCCATAGGCGTCCAAACAGCAGCCGGCATAGGCGGCCACCCAGCAGCCGGCATAGGCGGCCACCCAGCAGCCGTCATAGCTGGCCGTCCAGCAGCCGACATATGCGGCCAAACAGCAGCCATCATAGGCGGCCACCCAGCAGCCGCCATAGGCGGCCAAACAACAGCCGGCATAGGCAGCCACCCAGCAGCCGGCATAGGCGGCCACCCAGCAGCCGGCAAAGGCGGCCACCCAGCAGCCGTCATAGCCGGCCGTCCAGCAGCCGACATATGCGGCCAAACAGCAGCCGTCATAGGCGGCCACCCAGCACCCGCCATAGGCGGCCAAACAACAGCCGGCATAGGCAGCCACCCAGCAGCCGGCATAGGCGGCCGCCCAGCAGCCAGCAAAGGCGGCCACCCAGCAGCCGTCATAGCCGGCCGTCCAGCAGCCGACATATGCGGCCAAACAGCAGCCGTCATAGGCGGCCAAACAGCAGCCGACATAGGCGGCCAAACAGCAGCCGGCATAGGCGGCTAAACAGCAGCCGGCATAGGCGGCCACCCAGCAGCCGTCATAAGCGGCCACCCAGCAGCCGTCATCGGCGGCCGTCCAGCAGCCGACAAAGGAGGCCGCCCAGCAGCCGGCATAGGCGGCCCCCCAGCGGCCGGCATAGGCGGCCACCCAGCTGCCGCCATAGGCGGCCATCCAGCAGCCGTCATAGCCGGCCGTCCAGCAGCCGACATATGCGGCCAAACAGCAGCCGTCATAGGCGGCAAAACAGCAGCCGACATAGGCGGCCAAACAGCAGCCGGCATAGGAGGCCGCCCAGCAGCCGGCATAGGCGGCCCCCCAGCAGCCGGCATAGGCGGCCACCCAGCAGCCGGCATAGGCGGCCACCCAGCAGCCGGCATAGGCGGCCACCCAGCAGCCGGCATAGGCGGCCGAACAGCAGCCGTCATAGGCGTCCACCCAGCAGCCGTCAGAGGCGGCCGTCCAGCAGCCGTCATAGGCGGCCGTCCAGCAGCCAACAAAGGAGGCTGCCCAGCAGCCGGCATAGGCGGCCCTCCAGCGGCCGGCATAGGCGGCCACCCAGCAGCCGGCATAGGCGGCCACCCAGCAGCCGGCATAGGCGGCCACCCAGCAGCCGTGATAGCCGGCCGTCCAGCAGCCGACATATGCGGCCGTCCAGCAGCCGTCATAGGCGGCCAAACAGCAGCCGACATAGGCGGCCAAACAGCAGCCGGCATAGGAGGCCGCCCAGCAGCCGGCATACGCGGCCTCCCAGCAGCCATCATAGGCGGCCACCCAGCAGCCGGCATAGGCGGCCACCCAGCAGCCGGCATAGGCGGCCACCCAGCAGCCGGCATAGGCGGCCGAACAGCAGCCGTCATAGGCGTCCACCCAGCATCCGTCAGAGGCGGCCGTCCAGCAGCCGTCATAGGTGGCCGTCCAGCAGCCGACAAAGGAGGCCGCCCAGCAGCCGGCATAGGCGGCCAAACAGCAGCCGTCATAGGCGGCCACCCAGCAGCCGGAATAGGCGGCCGCCCAGCAGCCGGAATAGGCGGCCACCCAGCAGCCGGCATAGGCGGCCACCCAGCAGCCGTCATGTCATAGCCGGCCGTCCAGCAGCCGACATATGCGGCCAAACAGCAGCCGTCATAGGCGGCCAAACAGCAGCCGACATAGGCGGCCAAACAGTAGCCAGCATAGGCGGCCACCCAGCAGCCGGCATAGGCGGCCAAACAGCAGCCGTCATAGGCGGCCAACCAGCAGCCGTCAGAGGCGGCCACCCAGCAGCCGGCATAGGCGGCCCCCCAGCAGCCGTCATGGGCGGCCACCCAGCAGCCGTCATAGGCGGCCACCCAGCAGCCGCCATAGGCGGCCAAACAGCAGCCGACATAGGCGGCCGGTCAACAGCCGGCATGGGCGGCCAAACAGCAGCCGGCATGGGCGACCGAACAGCAGCCGGCATAAGCAGCCACCCAACAGCCGGAATAGGCGGCCGAACAGCAGCCGTCATAGGCGTCCACCCAGCAGCCATTAGAGGCGGCCGTCCAACAGCCGTCATAGGCGGCCGTCCAGCTGCCGACAAAGGAGGCCGCCCAGCAGCCGGCATAGGCGGCCCCCCAGCAGCCGGCATAGGCGGCCACCCAGCAGCCGGCATAGGCGGCCACCCAGCAGCCGGCATAGGCGGCCACCCAGCAGCCGTCATAGGCGGCCACCCAGCAGCCGCCATAGGCGGCCAAACAGCAGCCGGCATAGGCGGCCACCCAGCAGCCGGCATAGGCGGCCACCCAGCAGCCGGCATAGGCGGCCACCCAGCAGCGGGCATAGGCGGCCACCCAGCAGCCGGCATAGGCGGCCACCCAGCAGCCGTCTTAGCCGGCCGTCCAGCAGCCGACATATGCGGCCAAACAGCAGCCGTCATAGGCGGCCGCCCAGCAGCCGCCATAGGCGGCAAAACAGCAGCCGGCATGGGCGGCCACCCAGCAGCCGGCTTAGGCGGCCACCCAGCAGCCGGCATAGGCGACCACCCAGCAGCCGTCATAGCTGGCCGTCCAGCAGCCGCCATATGCGGCCAAACAGCAGCCGTCATAGGCGGCCACCCAGCAGCCGCCATAGGCGGCAAAACAGCAGCCGGCATAGGCGGCCAAACAGCAGCCGGCAAAGGCGGCCACCCAGCAGCCGCCATAGGCGGCCACCCAGCAGCCGGCATAGGCGGCCGTACAGCAGCCGCTATATGCGGCCAAACAGCAGCCATCATAGGCGGCCACCCAGCAGCCGCCATAGGCGGCAAAACAGCAGCCGGCATAGGCGGCCACCCAGCTGACGTCATAAGCGGCCACCCAGCAGCCGTCATAGGCGGCCGTCCAGCAGCCGACATATGCAGCCAAACAGCAGCCGTCATAGGCGGCCACCCAGCAGCCGGCATAGGCGGCCAAACAGCAGCCGGCATAGGCGGCCGAACAGCAGCCGTCATAGGCGTCCACCCAGCAGCCGTCAGAGGCGGCCGTCCAGCAGCCGTCATAGGCGGCCGTCCAGCAGCCGACAAAGGAGGCCGCCCAGCAGCCGGCATAGGCGGCCCCCCAGCGGCCGGCATAGGCGGCCACCCAGCTGCCGGCATAGGCGGCCACCCAGCAGCCGTCATAGCCGGCCGTCCAGCAGCCGACATATGCGGCCAAACAGCAGCCGTCATAGGCGGCCAAACAGCAGCCGACATAGGCGGCCAAACAGCAGCCGGCATAGGCGGCCACCCAGCAGCCGGCATAGGCGGCCAAACAGCAGCCGTCCTAGGCGGCCAACCAGCAGCCGTCAGAGGCGGCCACCCAGCAGCCGGCATAGGCAGCCCCCCAGCAGCCGTCATAGGCGGCCACCCAGCAGCCGTCATAGGCGGCCAAACAGCAGCGGGCATAGGAGGCCGCCCAGCAGCCAGCATAAGCGGCCCCCCAGCAGCCGGCATAGGCAGGCATCCAGCAGCCGGCATAGGCGGCCACCCAGCAGCCGGAATAGGCGGCCGCCCAGCAGCCGGCATAGGCGGCCGCCCAGCAGCCGGCATAGGCGGCCACCAAGCAGCCGGCATAGGCGGCCACCCAGCAGCCGTCATGTCATAGCCGGCCGTCCAGCAGCCGACATATGCGGCCAAACAGCAGCCGTCATAGGCGGCCAAACAGCAGCCGACATAGGCGGCCAAACAGCAGCCGGCATAGGCGGCCACCCAGCAGCCGGCATAGGCGGCCAAACAGCAGCCGTCATAGGCGGCCAACCAGCAGCCGTCAGAGGCGGCCACCCAGCAGCCGGCATAGGCGGCCCCCCAGCAGCCGTCATAGGCGGCCACCCAGCAGCCGGCATAGGCGGCCGTACAGCAGCCGCTATATGCGGCCAAACAGCAGCCGTCATAGGCGGCCACCCAGCAGCTGCCATAGGCGGCAAAACAGCAGCCGGCATAGGCGGCCACCCAGCAGCCGTCATAAGCGGCCACCCAGCAGCCGTCATCGGCGGCCGTCCAGCAGCCGACAAAGGAGGCCACCCAGCAGCCGGCATAGGCGGCCCCCCAGCGGCCGGCATAGGCGGCCACCCAGCTGCCGGCATAGGCGGCCACCCAGCAGCCGTCATAGCCGGCCGTCCAGCAGCCGACATATGCGGCCAAACAGCAGCCGTCATAGGCGGCCAAACAGCAGCCGTCATAGGCGGCCAAACAGCAGCCGACATAGGCGGCCAAACAGCAGCCGGCATAGGAGGCCGCCCAGCAGCCGGCATAGGCGGCCCCCCAGCAGCCGGCATAGGCGGCCACCCAGCAGCCGGCATAGGCGGCCAACCAGCAGCCGGCATAGGCGGCCACCCAGCAGCCGGCATAGGCGGCCGAACAGCAGCCGTCATAGGCGTCCACCCAGCAGCCGTCAGAGGCGGCCGTCCAGCAGCCGTCATAGGCGGCCGTCCAGCAGCCGACAAAGGAGGCCACCCAGCAGCCGGCATAGGCGGCCCCCCAGCAGCCGTCATAGGCGACCACCCAGCAGCCGTCAGAGGCGGCCACCCAGCAGCCGGCATAGGCGGCCCCCCAGCAGCCGTCATAGGCGGCCACCCAGCAGCCGTCATAGGCGGCCACCCAGCAGCCGCCATAGGCGGCCAAACAGCAGCCGGCATAAGCGGCCACTCAGCAGCCGGCATAAGCGGCCAAACAGCAGCCGACATAGGCCGTCAAACAGCAGCCGGCATAGGCGGCCGGTCAACAGCCGGCATGGGCGGCCAAACAGCAGCCGGCATGGGCGGCCGAACAGCAGCCGGCATAGGCGGCCACCCAGCAGCCGGCATAGGAGGCCGAACAGCAGCCGTCATAGGCGTCCACCCAGCAGCCATCAGAGGCGGCCGTCCAGCAGCCATCATAGGCGGCCGTCCAGCAGCCGACAAAGGAGGCCGCCCAGCAGCCGACATAGGCGGCCCTCCAGCGGCCGGCATAGGCGGCCACCCAGCAGCCGTCATAGGCGGCCGTCCAGCAGCGGACAAAGGAGGCCGCCCAGCAGCCGGCATAGGCGGCCCCCCAGCAGCCGGCATAAGCGGCCAAACAGCAGCCGACATAGGCCGTCAAACAGCAGCCGGCATAGGCGGCCGGTCAACAGCCGGCATGGGCGGCCAAACAGCAGCCGGCATGGGCGGCCAAACAGTAGCCAGCATAGGCGGCCACCCAGCAGCCGGCATAGGAGGCCGAACAGCAGCCGTCATAGGCGTCCACCCAGCAGCCATCAGAGGCGGCCGTCCAGCAGCCGTCATAGGCGGCCGTCCAGCAGCCGACAAAGGAGGCCGCGCAGCAGCCGACATAGGCGGCCCTCCAGCGGCCGGCATAGGCGGCCACCCAGCAGCCGGCATAGGCGGCCACCCAGCAGCCGGCATAGGCGGCCACCCAGCAGCCGTCATAGCCGGCCACCCAGCAGCCGACATATGCGGCCAAACAGCAGCCGTCATAGGCGGCCAAACAGCAGCCGACATAGGCGGCCAAACAGCAGCCGGCATAGGAGGCCGCCCAGCAGCCGGCATAAGCGGCCCCCCAGCAGCCCGCATAGGCAGGCACCCAGCAGCCGGCATAGGCAGCCACCCAGCAGCCGGAATAGGCGGCCGCCCAGCAGCCGGCATAGGCGGCCCCCCAGCAGCCGGCATAGGCGGCCACCCAGCAGCCGGCATAGGCGGCCACCCAGCAGCCGGCATAGGCGGCCACCCAGCAGCCGTCATGTCATAGCCGGCCGTCCAGCAGCCGACATATGCGGCCAAACAGCAGCCGTCATAGGCGGCCAAACAGCAGCCGACATAGGCGGCCAAACAGCAGCCGGCATATGCGGCCACCCAGCAGCCGGCATAGGCGGCCAAACAGCAGCCGTCATAGGCGGCCACCCAGCAGCCGGCATAGGCGGCCCCCCAGCAGCCATCATAGGCGGCCACCCAGCAGCCGTCATAGGCGGCCACCCAGCAGCCGCCATAGGCGGCCAAACAGCAGCCGGCATAGGCGGCCACTCAGCAGCCGGCATAGGCGGCCCCAAGCAGCCGGCATAGGCGGCCCCAAGCAGCCGGCATAGGCGGCCACCCAGCAGCCGGCATAGGCGGCCACCCAGCAGCCGGCATAGGCGGCCACCCAGCAGCCGTCATAGCCGGCCGTCCAGCAGCCGACATATGCGGCCAAACAGCAGCCGTCATAGGCGGCCAAACAGCAGCCGACATAGGCGGCCAAACAGCAGCCGGCATAGGAGGCCGCCCAGCAGCCGGCATAAGCGGCCCCCCAGCAGCCGGCATAGGCAGGCACCTAGCAGCCGGCATAGGCGGCCACCCAGCAGCCGGAATAGGCGGCCGCCCAGCAGCCGGCATAGGCGGCCGCCAAGCAGCCGGCATAGGCGGCCACCAAGCAGCCGGCATAGGCGGCCACCCAGCAGCCGTCATGTCATAGCCGGCCGTCCAGCAGCCGACATATGCGGCCAAACAGCAGCCGTCATAGGCGGCCAAACAGCAGCCGACATAGGCGGCCAAACAGCTGCCGGCATAGGCGGCCACCCAGCACCCGGCATAGGCGGCCAAACAGCAGCCGTCATAGGCGGCCAACCAGCAGCCGTCAGAGGCGGCCACCCAGCAGCCGGCATAGGCGGCCCCCCAGCAGCCGTCATAGGCGGCCACCCAGCAGCCGGCATAGACGGCCGTACAGTAGCCGCTATATGCGGCCAAACAGCAGCCGTCATAGGCGGCCACCCAGCAGCCGCCATAGGCGGCAAAACAGCAGCCGGCATAGGCGGCCACCCAGCTGCCGTCATAAGCGGCCACCCAGCAGCCGTCATAGGCGGCCGTCCAGCAGCCGACATATGCGGCCAAACAGCAGCCGTCATAGGCGGCCACCCAGCAGCCGGCATAGGCGGCCAAACAGCAGCCGGCATAGGCGGCCGAACAGCAGCCGTCATAGGCGTCCACCCAGCAGCCGTCAGAGGTGGCCGTCCAGCAGCCGTCATAGGCGGCCGTCCAGCAGCCGACAAAGGAGGCCGCCCAGCAGCCGGCATAGGCGGCCCCCCAGCGGCCGGCATAGGCGGCCACCCAGCTGCCGGCATAGGCGGCCACCCAGCAGCCGTCATAGCCGGCCGTCAAGCAGCCGACATATGCGGCCAAACAGCAGCCGTCATAGGCGGCCAAACAGCAGCCGACATAGGCGGCCAAACAGCAGCCGGCATAGGCGGCCACCCAGCAGCCGGCATAGGCGGCCAAACAGCAGCCGGCATAGGCGGCCGAACAGCAGCCGTCATAGGCGTCCACCCAGCAGCCGTCAGAGGCGGCCGTCCAGCAGCCGTCATAGGCGGCCGTCCAGCAGCCGACAAAGGAGGCCGCCCAGCAGCCGGCATAGGCGGCCCCCCAGCGGCCGGCATAGGCGGCCACCCAGCTGCCGGCATAGGCGGCCACCCAGCAGCCGTCATAGCCGGCCGTCCAGCAGCCGACATATGCGGCCAAACAGCAGCCGTCATAGGCGGCCAAACAGCAGCCGACATAGGCGGCCAAACAGCAGCCGGCATAGGCGGCCACCCAGCAGCCGGCATAGGCGGCCAAACAGCAGCCGTCCTAGGCGGCCAACCAGCAGCCGTCAGAGGCGGCCACCCAGCAGCCGGCATAGGCAGCCCCCCAGCAGCCGTCATAGGCGGCCACCCAGCATCCGTCAGAGGCGGCCGTCCAGCAGCCGTCATAGGTGGCCGTCCAGCAGCCGACAAAGGAGGCCGCCCAGCAGCCGGCATAGGCGGCCAAACAGCAGCCGTCATAGGCGGCCACCCAGCAGCCGGAATAGGCGGCCGCCCAGCAGCCGGAATAGGCGGCCACCCAGCAGCCGGCATAGGCGCCCACCCAGCAGCCGTCATGTCATAGCCGGCCGTCCAGCAGCCGACATATGCGGCCAAACAGCAGCCGTCATAGGCGGCCAAACAGCAGCCGACATAGGCGGCCAAACAGTAGCCAGCATAGGCGGCCACCCAGCAGCCGGCATAGGCGGCCAAACAGCAGCCGTCATAGGCGGCCAACCAGCAGCCGTCAGAGGCGGCCACCCAGCAGCCGGCATAGGCGGCCCCCCAGCAGCCGTCATGGGCGGCCACCCAGCAGCCGTCATAGGCGGCCACCCAGCAGCCGCCATAGGCGGCCAAACAGCAGCCGACATAGGCGGCCGGTCAACAGCCGGCATGGGCGGCCAAACAGCAGCCGGCATGGGCGACCGAACAGCAGCCGGCATAAGCAGCCACCCAACAGCCGGAATAGGCGGCCGAACAGCAGCCGTCATAGGCGTCCACCCAGCAGCCATTAGAGGCGGCCGTCCAACAGCCGTCATAGGCGGCCGTCCAGCTGCCGACAAAGGAGGCCGCCCAGCAGCCGGCATAGGCGGCCCCCCAGCAGCCGGCATAGGCGGCCACCCAGCAGCCGGCATAGGCGGCCACCCAGCAGCCGGCATAGGCGGCCACCCAGCAGCCGTCATAGGCGGCCACCCAGCAGCCGCCATAGGCGGCCAAACAGCAGCCGGCATAGGCGGCCACCCAGCAGCCGGCATAGGCGGCCACCCAGCAGCCGGCATAGGCGGCCACCCAGCAGCGGGCATAGGCGGCCACCCAGCAGCCGGCATAGGCGGCCACCCAGCAGCCGTCTTAGCCGGCCGTCCAGCAGCCGACATATGCGGCCAAACAGCAGCCGTCATAGGCGGCCGCCCAGCAGCCGCCATAGGCGGCAAAACAGCAGCCGGCATGGGCGGCCACCCAGCAGCCGGCTTAGGCGGCCACCCAGCAGCCGGCATAGGCGACCACCCAGCAGCCGTCATAGCTGGCCGTCCAGCAGCCGCCATATGCGGCCAAACAGCAGCCGTCATAGGCGGCCACCCAGCAGCCGCCATAGGCGGCAAAACAGCAGCCGGCATAGGCGGCCAAACAGCAGCCGGCAAAGGCGGCCACCCAGCAGCCGCCATAGGCGGCCACCCAGCAGCCGGCATAGGCGGCCGTACAGCAGCCGCTATATGCGGCCAAACAGCAGCCATCATAGGCGGCCACCCAGCAGCCGCCATAGGCGGCAAAACAGCAGCCGGCATAGGCGGCCACCCAGCTGACGTCATAAGCGGCCACCCAGCAGCCGTCATAGGCGGCCGTCCAGCAGCCGACATATGCAGCCAAACAGCAGCCGTCATAGGCGGCCACCCAGCAGCCGGCATAGGCGGCCAAACAGCAGCCGGCATAGGCGGCCGAACAGCAGCCGTCATAGGCGTCCACCCAGCAGCCGTCAGAGGCGGCCGTCCAGCAGCCGTCATAGGCGGCCGTCCAGCAGCCGACAAAGGAGGCCGCCCAGCAGCCGGCATAGGCGGCCCCCCAGCGGCCGGCATAGGCGGCCACCCAGCTGCCGGCATAGGCGGCCACCCAGCAGCCGTCATAGCCGGCCGTCCAGCAGCCGACATATGCGGCCAAACAGCAGCCGTCATAGGCGGCCAAACAGCAGCCGACATAGGCGGCCAAACAGCAGCCGGCATAGGCGGCCACCCAGCAGCCGGCATAGGCGGCCAAACAGCAGCCGTCCTAGGCGGCCAACCAGCAGCCGTCAGAGGCGGCCACCCAGCAGCCGGCATAGGCAGCCCCCCAGCAGCCGTCATAGGCGGCCACCCAGCAGCCGTCATAGGCGGCCAAACAGCAGCGGGCATAGGAGGCCGCCCAGCAGCCAGCATAAGCGGCCCCCCAGCAGCCGGCATAGGCAGGCATCCAGCAGCCGGCATAGGCGGCCACCCAGCAGCCGGAATAGGCGGCCGCCCAGCAGCCGGCATAGGCGGCCGCCCAGCAGCCGGCATAGGCGGCCACCAAGCAGCCGGCATAGGCGGCCACCCAGCAGCCGTCATGTCATAGCCGGCCGTCCAGCAGCCGACATATGCGGCCAAACAGCAGCCGTCATAGGCGGCCAAACAGCAGCCGACATAGGCGGCCAAACAGCAGCCGGCATAGGCGGCCACCCAGCAGCCGGCATAGGCGGCCAAACAGCAGCCGTCATAGGCGGCCAACCAGCAGCCGTCAGAGGCGGCCACCCAGCAGCCGGCATAGGCGGCCCCCCAGCAGCCGTCATAGGCGGCCACCCAGCAGCCGGCATAGGCGGCCGTACAGCAGCCGCTATATGCGGCCAAACAGCAGCCGTCATAGGCGGCCACCCAGCAGCTGCCATAGGCGGCAAAACAGCAGCCGGCATAGGCGGCCACCCAGCAGCCGTCATAAGCGGCCACCCAGCAGCCGTCATCGGCGGCCGTCCAGCAGCCGACAAAGGAGGCCACCCAGCAGCCGGCATAGGCGGCCCCCCAGCGGCCGGCATAGGCGGCCACCCAGCTGCCGGCATAGGCGGCCACCCAGCAGCCGTCATAGCCGGCCGTCCAGCAGCCGACATATGCGGCCAAACAGCAGCCGTCATAGGCGGCCAAACAGCAGCCGTCATAGGCGGCCAAACAGCAGCCGACATAGGCGGCCAAACAGCAGCCGGCATAGGAGGCCGCCCAGCAGCCGGCATAGGCGGCCCCCCAGCAGCCGGCATAGGCGGCCACCCAGCAGCCGGCATAGGCGGCCAACCAGCAGCCGGCATAGGCGGCCACCCAGCAGCCGGCATAGGCGGCCGAACAGCAGCCGTCATAGGCGTCCACCCAGCAGCCGTCAGAGGCGGCCGTCCAGCAGCCGTCATAGGCGGCCGTCCAGCAGCCGACAAAGGAGGCCACCCAGCAGCCGGCATAGGCGGCCCCCCAGCAGCCGTCATAGGCGACCACCCAGCAGCCGTCAGAGGCGGCCACCCAGCAGCCGGCATAGGCGGCCCCCCAGCAGCCGTCATAGGCGGCCACCCAGCAGCCGTCATAGGCGGCCACCCAGCAGCCGCCATAGGCGGCCAAACAGCAGCCGGCATAAGCGGCCACTCAGCAGCCGGCATAAGCGGCCAAACAGCAGCCGACATAGGCCGTCAAACAGCAGCCGGCATAGGCGGCCGGTCAACAGCCGGCATGGGCGGCCAAACAGCAGCCGGCATGGGCGGCCGAACAGCAGCCGGCATAGGCGGCCACCCAGCAGCCGGCATAGGAGGCCGAACAGCAGCCGTCATAGGCGTCCACCCAGCAGCCATCAGAGGCGGCCGTCCAGCAGCCATCATAGGCGGCCGTCCAGCAGCCGACAAAGGAGGCCGCCCAGCAGCCGACATAGGCGGCCCTCCAGCGGCCGGCATAGGCGGCCACCCAGCAGCCGTCATAGGCGGCCGTCCAGCAGCGGACAAAGGAGGCCGCCCAGCAGCCGGCATAGGCGGCCCCCCAGCAGCCGGCATAAGCGGCCAAACAGCAGCCGACATAGGCCGTCAAACAGCAGCCGGCATAGGCGGCCGGTCAACAGCCGGCATGGGCGGCCAAACAGCAGCCGGCATGGGCGGCCAAACAGTAGCCAGCATAGGCGGCCACCCAGCAGCCGGCATAGGAGGCCGAACAGCAGCCGTCATAGGCGTCCACCCAGCAGCCATCAGAGGCGGCCGTCCAGCAGCCGTCATAGGCGGCCGTCCAGCAGCCGACAAAGGAGGCCGCGCAGCAGCCGACATAGGCGGCCCTCCAGCGGCCGGCATAGGCGGCCACCCAGCAGCCGGCATAGGCGGCCACCCAGCAGCCGGCATAGGCGGCCACCCAGCAGCCGTCATAGCCGGCCACCCAGCAGCCGACATATGCGGCCAAACAGCAGCCGTCATAGGCGGCCAAACAGCAGCCGACATAGGCGGCCAAACAGCAGCCGGCATAGGAGGCCGCCCAGCAGCCGGCATAAGCGGCCCCCCAGCAGCCCGCATAGGCAGGCACCCAGCAGCCGGCATAGGCAGCCACCCAGCAGCCGGAATAGGCGGCCGCCCAGCAGCCGGCATAGGCGGCCCCCCAGCAGCCGGCATAGGCGGCCACCCAGCAGCCGGCATAGGCGGCCACCCAGCAGCCGGCATAGGCGGCCACCCAGCAGCCGTCATGTCATAGCCGGCCGTCCAGCAGCCGACATATGCGGCCAAACAGCAGCCGTCATAGGCGGCCAAACAGCAGCCGACATAGGCGGCCAAACAGCAGCCGGCATATGCGGCCACCCAGCAGCCGGCATAGGCGGCCAAACAGCAGCCGTCATAGGCGGCCACCCAGCAGCCGGCATAGGCGGCCCCCCAGCAGCCATCATAGGCGGCCACCCAGCAGCCGTCATAGGCGGCCACCCAGCAGCCGCCATAGGCGGCCAAACAGCAGCCGGCATAGGCGGCCACTCAGCAGCCGGCATAGGCGGCCCCAAGCAGCCGGCATAGGCGGCCCCAAGCAGCCGGCATAGGCGGCCACCCAGCAGCCGGCATAGGCGGCCACCCAGCAGCCGGCATAGGCGGCCACCCAGCAGCCGTCATAGCCGGCCGTCCAGCAGCCGACATATGCGGCCAAACAGCAGCCGTCATAGGCGGCCAAACAGCAGCCGACATAGGCGGCCAAACAGCAGCCGGCATAGGAGGCCGCCCAGCAGCCGGCATAAGCGGCCCCCCAGCAGCCGGCATAGGCAGGCACCTAGCAGCCGGCATAGGCGGCCACCCAGCAGCCGGAATAGGCGGCCGCCCAGCAGCCGGCATAGGCGGCCGCCAAGCAGCCGGCATAGGCGGCCACCAAGCAGCCGGCATAGGCGGCCACCCAGCAGCCGTCATGTCATAGCCGGCCGTCCAGCAGCCGACATATGCGGCCAAACAGCAGCCGTCATAGGCGGCCAAACAGCAGCCGACATAGGCGGCCAAACAGCTGCCGGCATAGGCGGCCACCCAGCACCCGGCATAGGCGGCCGCCAAGCAGCCGGCATAGGCGGCCACCAAGCAGCCGGCATAGGCGGCCACCCAGCAGCCGTCATGTCATAGCCGGCCGTCCAGCAGCCGACATATGCGGCCAAACAGCAGCCGTCATAGGCGGCCAAACAGCTGCCGGCATAGGCGGCCACCCAGCACCCGGCATAGGCGGCCAAACAGCAGCCGTCATAGGCGGCCAACCAGCAGCCGTCAGAGGCGGCCACCCAGCAGCCGGCATAGGCGGCCCCCCAGCAGCCGTCATAGGCGGCCACCCAGCAGCCGGCATAGACGGCCGTACAGTAGCCGCTATATGCGGCCAAACAGCAGCCGTCATAGGCGGCCACCCAGCAGCCGCCATAGGCGGCAAAACAGCAGCCGGCATAGGCGGCCACCCAGCTGCCGTCATAAGCGGCCACCCAGCAGCCGTCATAGGCGGCCGTCCAGCAGCCGACATATGCGGCCAAACAGCAGCCGTCATAGGCGGCCACCCAGCAGCCGGCATAGGCGGCCAAACAGCAGCCGGCATAGGCGGCCGAACAGCAGCCGTCATAGGCGTCCACCCAGCAGCCGTCAGAGGTGGCCGTCCAGCAGCCGTCATAGGCGGCCGTCCAGCAGCCGACAAAGGAGGCCGCCCAGCAGCCGGCATAGGCGGCCCCCCAGCGGCCGGCATAGGCGGCCACCCAGCTGCCGGCATAGGCGGCCACCCAGCAGCCGTCATAGCCGGCCGTCAAGCAGCCGACATATGCGGCCAAACAGCAGCCGTCATAGGCGGCCAAACAGCAGCCGACATAGGCGGCCAAACAGCAGCCGGCATAGGCGGCCACCCAGCAGCCGGCATAGGCGGCCAAACAGCAGCCGGCATAGGCGGCCGAACAGCAGCCGTCATAGGCGTCCACCCAGCAGCCGTCAGAGGCGGCCGTCCAGCAGCCGTCATAGGCGGCCGTCCAGCAGCCGACAAAGGAGGCCGCCCAGCAGCCGGCATAGGCGGCCCCCCAGCGGCCGGCATAGGCGGCCACCCAGCTGCCGGCATAGGCGGCCACCCAGCAGCCGTCATAGCCGGCCGTCCAGCAGCCGACATATGCGGCCAAACAGCAGCCGTCATAGGCGGCCAAACAGCAGCCGACATAGGCGGCCAAACAGCAGCCGGCATAGGCGGCCACCCAGCAGCCGGCATAGGCGGCCAAACAGCAGCCGTCCTAGGCGGCCAACCAGCAGCCGTCAGAGGCGGCCACCCAGCAGCCGGCATAGGCAGCCCCCCAGCAGCCGTCATAGGCGGCCACCCAGCAGCCGTCATAGGCGGCCACCCAGCAGCCGTCATAGGCGGCCAAACAGCAGCGGGCATAGGAGGCCGCCCAGCAGCCAGCATAAGCGGCCCCCCAGCAGCCGGCATAGGCAGGCATCCAGCAGCCGGCATAGGCGGCCACCCAGCAGCCGGAATAGGCGGCCGCCCAGCAGCCGGCATAGGCGGCCGCCCAGCAGCCGGCATAGGCGGCCACCAAGCAGCCGGCATAGGCGGCCACCCAGCAGCCGTCATGTCATAGCCGGCCGTCCAGCAGCCGACATATGCGGCCAAATAGCAGCCGTCATAGGCGGCCAAACAGCAGCCGACATAGGCGGCCAAACAGCAGCCGGCATAGGCGGCCACCCAGCAGCCGGCATAGGCGGCCAAACAGCAGCCGTCATAGGCGGCCAACCAGCAGCCGTAAGAGGCGGCCACCCAGCAGCCGGCATAGGCGGCCCCCCAGCAGCCGGCATAGGCGGCCACCCAGCAGCCGGCATAGGCGGCCGTACAGCAGCCGCTATATGCGGCCAAACAGCAGCCGTCATAGGCGGCCACCCAGCAGCTGCCATAGGCGGCAAAACAGCAGCCGGCATAGGCGGCCACCCAGCAGCCGTCATAAGCGGCCACCCAGCAGCCGTCATCGGCGGCCGTCCAGCAGCCGACAAAGGAGGCCACCCAGCAGCCGGCATAGGCGGCCCCCCAGCGGCCGGCATAGGCGGCCACCCAGCTGCCGGCATAGGCGGCCACCCAGCAGCCGTCATAGCCGGCCGTCCAGCAGCCGACATATGCGGCCAAACAGCAGCCGTCATAGGCGGCCAAACAGCAGCCGTCATAGGCGGCCAAACAGCAGCCGACATAGGCGGCCAAACAGCAGCCGGCATAGGAGGCCGCCCAGCAGCCGGCATAGGCGGCCCCCCAGCAGCCGGCATAGGCGGCCACCCAGCAGCCGGCATAGGCGGCCAACCAGCAGCCGGCATAGGCGGCCACCCAGCAGCCGGCATAGGCGGCCGAACAGCAGCCGTCATAGGCGTCCACCCAGCAGCCGTCAGAGGCGGCCGTCCAGCAGCCGTCATAGGCGGCCGTCCAGCAGCCGACAAAGGAGGCCACCCAGCAGCCGGCATAGGCGGCCCCCCAGCAGCCGTCATAGGCGGCCACCCAGCAGCCGTCAGAGGCGGCCACCCAGCAGCCGGCATAGGCGGCCCCCCAGCAGCCGTCATAGGCGGCCACCCAGCAGCCGTCATAGGCGGCCACCCAGCAGCCGCCATAGGCGGCCAAACAGCAGCCGGCATAAGCGGCCACTCAGCAGCCGGCATAAGCGGCCAAACAGCAGCCGACATAGGCCGTCAAACAGCAGCCGGCATAGGCGGCCGGTCAACAGCCGGCATGGGCGGCCAAACAGCAGCCGGCATGGGCGGCCGAACAGCAGCCGGCATAGGCGGCCACCCAGCAGCCGGCATAGGAGGCCGAACAGCAGCCGTCATAGGCGTCCACCCAGCAGCCATCAGAGGCGGCCGTCCAGCAGCCGTCATAGGCGGCCGTCCAGCAGCCGACAAAGGAGGCCGCCCAGCAGCCGACATAGGCGGCCCTCCAGCGGCCGGCATAGGCGGCCACCCAGCAGCCGTCATAGGCGGCCGTCCAGCAGCGGACAAAGGAGGCCGCCCAGCAGCCGGCATAGGCGGCCCCCCAGCAGCCGGCATAAGCGGCCAAACAGCAGCCGACATAGGCCGTCAAACAGCAGCCGGCATAGGCGGCCGGTCAACAGCCGGCATGGGCGGCCAAACAGCAGCCGGCATGGGCGGCCAAACAGTAGCCGGCATAGGCGGCCACCCAGCAGCCGGCATAGGAGGCCGAACAGCAGCCGTCATAGGCGTCCACCCAGCAGCCATCAGAGGCGGCCGTCCAGCAGCCGTCATAGGCGGCCGTCCAGCAGCCGACAAAGGAGGCCGCGCAGCAGCCGACATAGGCGGCCCTCCAGCGGCCGGCATAGGCGGCCACCCAGCAGCCGGCATAGGCGGCCACCCAGCAGCCGGCATAGGCGGCCACCCAGCAGCCGTCATAGCCGGCCACCCAGCAGCCGACATATGCGGCCAAACAGCAGCCGTCATAGGCGGCCAAACAGCAGCCGACATAGGCGGCCAAACAGCAGCCGGCATAGGAGGCCGCCCAGCAGCCGGCATAAGCGGCCCCCCAGCAGCCAGCATAGGCAGGCACCCAGCAGCCGGCATAGGCAGCCACCCAGCAGCCGGAATAGGCGGCCGCCCAGCAGCCGGCATAGGCGGCCCCCCAGCAGCCGGCATAGGCGGCCACCCAGCAGCCGGCATAGGCGGCCACCCAGCAGCCGGCATAGGCGGCCACCCAGCAGCCGTCATGTCATAGCCGGCCGTCCAGCAGCCGACATATGCGGCCAAACAGCAGCCGTCATAGGCGGCCAAACAGCAGCCGACATAGGCGGCCAAACAGCAGCCGGCATATGCGGCCACCCAGCAGCCGGCATAGGCGGCCAAACAGCAGCCGTCATAGGCGACCAACCAGCAGCCGTCAGAGGCGGCCACCCAGCAGCCGGCATAGGCGGCCCCCCAGCAGCCATCATAGGCGGCCACCCAGCAGCCGTCATAGGCGGCCACCCAGCAGCCGCCATAGGCGGCCAAACAGCAGCCGGCATAGGCGGCCACTCAGCAGCCGGCATAGGCGGCCCCAAGCAGCCGGCATAGGCGGCCCCAAGCAGCCGGCATAGGCGGCCACCCAGCAGCCGGCATAGGCGGCCACCCAGCAGCCGTCATAGCCGGCCGTCCAGCAGCCGACATATGCGGCCAAACAGCAGCCGTCATAGGCGGCCAAACAGCAGCCGACATAGGCGGCCAAACAGCAGCCGGCATAGGAGGCCGCCCAGCAGCCGGCATAAGCGGCCCCCCAGCAGCCGGCATAGGCAGGCACCTAGCAGCCGGCATAGGCGGCCACCCAGCAGCCGGAATAGGCGGCCGCCCAGCAGCCGGCATAGGCGGCCGCCAAGCAGCCGGCATAGGCGCACACCAAGCAGCCGGCATAGGCGGACACCCAGCAGCCGTCATGTCATAGCCGGCCGTCCAGCAGCCGACATATGCGGCCAAACAGCAGCCGTCATAGGCGGCCAAACAGCAGCCGACATAGGCGGCCAAACAGCAGCCGGCATAGGCGGCCACCCAGCAGCCGGCATAGGCGGCCAAACAGCAGCCGTCATAGGCGGCCAACCAGCAGCCGTCAGAGGCGGCCACCCAGCAGCCGGCATAGGCGGCCCCCCAGCAGCCGTCATAGGCAGCCACCCAGCAGCCGGCATAGACGGCCGTACAGTAGCCGCTATATGCGGCCAAACAGCAGCCGTCATAGGCGGCCACCCAGCAGCCGCCATAGGCGGCAAAACAGCAGCCGGCATAGGCGGCCACCCAGCTGCCGTCATAAGCGGCCACCCAGCAGCCGTCATAGGCGGCCGTCCAGCAGCCGACATATGCGGCCAAACAGCAGCCGTCATAGGCGGCCACCCAGCAGCCGGCATAGGCGGCCAAACAGCAGCCGGCATAGGCGGCCGAACAGCAGCCGTCATAGGCGTCCACCCAGCAGCCGTCAGAGGCGGCCGTCCAGCAGCCGTCATAGGCGGCCGTCCAGCAGCCGACAAAGGAGGCCGCCCAGCAGCCGGCATAGGCGGCCCCCCAGCGGCCGGCATAGGCGGCCACCCAGCTGCCGGCATAGGCGGCAACCCAGCAGCCGTCATAGCCGGCCGTCAAGCAGCCGACATATGCGGCCAAACAGCAGCCGTCATAGGCGGCCAAACAGCAGCCGACATAGGCGGTCAAACAGCAGCCGGCATAGGCGGTCACCCAGCAGCCGGCATAGGCGGCCAAACAGCAGCCGTCCTAGGCGGCCAACCAGCAGCCGTCAGAGGCGGCCACCCAGCAGCCGTCATAGGCGGCCACCCAGCAGCCGTCATAGGCGGCCACCCAGCAGCGGCCATAGGCGGCCAAACAGCAGCCGGCATAGGCGGCCACCCAGCAGCCGGCATAGGCGGCCCCAAGCAGCCGTCATAGGCGGCCAAACAGCAGCCGACATAGGCGGCCAAACAGCAGCCGGCATAGGAGGCCGCCCAGCAGCCGGCATAAGCGGCCCCCCAGCAGCCCGCATAGGCAGGCACCCAGCAGCCGGCATAGGCGGCCACCCAGCAGCCGGAATAGGCGGCCGCCCAGCAGCCGGCATAGGCGGCCCCCCAGCAGCCGGCATAGGCGGCCACCCAGCAGCCGGCATAGGCGGCCACTCAGCAGCCGGCATAGGCGGCCACCCAGCAGCCGTCATGTCATAGCCGGCCGTCCAGCAGCCGACATATGCGGCCAAACAGCAGCCGTCATAGGCGGCCAAACAGCAGCCGACATAGGCGGCCAAACAGCAGCCGGCATATGCGGCCACCCAGCAGCCGGCATAGGCGGCCAAACAGCAGCCGTCATAGGCGACCAACCAGCAGCCGTCATAGGCGGCCACCCAGCAGCCGGCATAGGCGGCCCCCCAGCAGCCATCATAGGCGGCCACCCAGCAGCCGTCATAGGCGGCCACCCAGCAGCCGCCATAGGCGGCCAAACAGCAGCCGGCATAGGCGGCCACTCAGCAGCCGGCATAGGCGGCCACTCAGCAGCCGGCATAGGCGGCCCCAAGCAGCCGGCATAGGCGGCCCCAAGCAGCCGGCATAGGCGGCCACCCAGCAGCCGGCATAGGCCGCCACTCAGCAGCCGTCATAGCCGGCCGTCCAGCAGCCGACATATGCGGCCCCCCAGCAGCCGTCATAGGCGGCCACCCAGCAGCCGGCATAGACGGCCGTACAGTAGCCGCTATATGCGGCCAAACAGCAGCCGTCATAGGCGGCCACCCAGCAGCCGCCATAGGCGGCAAAACAGCAGCCGGCATAGGCGGCCACCCAGCTGCCGTCATAAGCGGCCACCCAGCAGCCGTCATAGGCGGCCGTCCAGCAGCCGACATATGCGGCCAAACAGCAGCCGTCATAGGCGGCCACCCAGCAGCCGGCATAGGCGGCCAAACAGCAGCCGGCATAGGCGGCCGAACAGCAGCCGTCATAGGCGTCCACCCAGCAGCCGTCAGAGGCGGCCGTCCAGCAGCCGTCATAGGCGGCCGTCCAGCAGCCGACAAAGGAGGCCGCCCAGCAGCCGGCATAGGCGGCCCCCCAGCGGCCGGCATAGGCGGCCACCCAGCTGCCGGCATAGGCGGCCACCCAGCAGCCGTCATAGCCGGCCGTCCAGCAGCCGACATATGCGGCCAAACAGCAGCCGTCATAGGCGGCCAAACAGCAGCCGTCATAGGCGGCCAAACAGCAGCCGACATAGGCGGCCAAACAGCAGCCGGCATAGGAGGCCGCCCAGCAGCCGGCATAGGCGGCCCCCCAGCAGCCGGCATAGGCGGCCACCCAGCAGCCGGCATAGGCGGCCAACCAGCAGCCGGCATAGGCGGCCACCCAGCAGCCGGCATAGGCGGCCGAACAGCAGCCGTCATAGGCGTCCACCCAGCAGCCGTCAGAGGCGGCCGTCCAGCAGCCGTCATAGGCGGCCGTCCAGCAGCCGACAAAGGAGGCCACCCAGCAGCCGGCATAGGCGGCCCCCCAGCAGCCGTCATAGGCGGCCACCCAGCAGCCGTCAGAGGCGGCCACCCAGCAGCCGGCATAGGCGGCCCCCCAGCAGCCGTCATAGGCGGCCACCCAGCAGCCGTCATAGGCGGCCACCCAGCAGCCGCCATAGGCGGCCACCCAGCAGCCGCCATAGGCGGCCAAACAGCAGCCGGCATAAGCGGCCACTCAGCAGCCGGCATAAGCGGCCAAACAGCAGCCGACATAGGCCGTCAAACAGCAGCCGGCATAGGCGGCCGGTCAACAGCCGGCATGGGCGGCCAAACAGCAGCCGGCATGGGCGGCCGAACAGCAGCCGGCATAGGCGGCCACCCAGCAGCCGGCATAGGAGGCCGAACAGCAGCCGTCATAGGCGTCCACCCAGCAGCCATCAGAGGCGGCCGTCCAGCAGCCGTCATAGGCAGCCGTCCAGCAGCCGACAAAGGAGGCCGCCCAGCAGCCGACATAGGCGGCCCTCCAGCGGCCGGCATAGGCGGCCACCCAGCAGCCGTCATAGGCGGCCGTCCAGCAGCGGACAAAGGAGGCCGCCCAGCAGCCGGCATAGGCGGCCCCCCAGCAGCCGGCATAAGCGGCCAAACAGCAGCCGACATAGGCCGTCAAACAGCAGCCGGCATAGGCGGCCGGTCAACAGCCGGCATGGGCGGCCAAACAGCAGCCGGCATGGGCGGCCAAACAGTAGCCGGCATAGGCGGCCACCCAGCAGCCGGCATAGGAGGCCGAACAGCAGCCGTCATAGGCGTCCACCCAGCAGCCGTCATAGGCGGCCACCCAGCAGCGGCCATAGGCGGCCAAACAGCAGCCGGCATAGGCGGCCACCCAGCAGCCGGCATAGGCGGCCCCAAGCAGCCGTCATAGGCGGCCAAACAGCAGCCGACATAGGCGGCCAAACAGCAGCCGGCATAGGAGGCCGCCCAGCAGCCGGCATAAGCGGCCCCCCAGCAGCCAGCATAGGCAGGCACCCAGCAGCCGGCATAGGCGGCCACCCAGCAGCCGGAATAGGCGGCCGCCCAGCAGCCGGCATAGGCGGCCCCCCAGCAGCCGGCATAGGCGGCCACCCAGCAGCCGGCATAGGCGGCCACTCAGCAGCCGGCATAGGCGGCCACCCAGCAGCCGTCATGTCATAGCCGGCCGTCCAGCAGCCGACATATGCGGCCAAACAGCAGCCGTCATAGGCGGCCAAACAGCAGCCGACATAGGCGGCCAAACAGCAGCCGGCATATGCGGCCACCCAGCAGCCGGCATAGGCGGCCAAACAGCAGCCGTCATAGGCGACCAACCAGCAGCCGTCATAGGCGGCCACCCAGCAGCCGGCATAGGCGGCCCCCCAGCAGCCATCATAGGCGGCCACCCAGCAGCCGTCATAGGCGGCCACCCAGCAGCCGCCATAGGCGGCCAAACAGCAGCCGGCATAGGCGGCCACTCAGCAGCCGGCATAGGCGGCCACTCAGCAGCCGGCATAGGCGGCCCCAAGCAGCCGGCATAGGCGGCCCCAAGCAGCCGGCATAGGCGGCCACCCAGCAGCCGGCATAGGCCGCCACTCAGCAGCCGTCATAGCCGGCCGTCCAGCAGCCGACATATGCGGCCCCCCAGCAGCCGTCATAGGCGGCCACCCAGCAGCCGGCATAGACGGCCGTACAGTAGCCGCTATATGCGGCCAAACAGCAGCCGTCATAGGCGGCCACCCAGCAGCCGCCATAGGCGGCAAAACAGCAGCCGGCATAGGCGGCCACCCAGCTGCCGTCATAAGCGGCCACCCAGCAGCCGTCATAGGCGGCCGTCCAGCAGCCGACATATGCGGCCAAACAGCAGCCGTCATAGGCGGCCACCCAGCAGCCGGCATAGGCGGCCAAACAGCAGCCGGCATAGGCGGCCGAACAGCAGCCGTCATAGGCGTCCACCCAGCAGCCGTCAGAGGCGGCCGTCCAGCAGCCGTCATAGGCGGCCGTCCAGCAGCCGACAAAGGAGGCCGCCCAGCAGCCGGCATAGGCGTCCACCCAGCAGCCGTCAGAGGCGGCCGTCCAGCAGCCGTCATAGGCGGCCGTCCAGCAGCCGACAAAGGAGGCCGCCCAGCAGCCGGCATAGGCGGCCCCCCAGCGGCCGGCATAGGCGGCCACCCAGCTGCCGGCATAGGCGGCCACCCAGCAGCCGTCATAGCCGGCCGTCCAGCAGCCGACATATGCGGCCAAACAGCAGCCGTCATAGGCGGCCAAACAGCAGCCGTCATAGGCGGCCAAACAGCAGCCGACATAGGCGGCCAAACAGCAGCCGGCATAGGAGGCCGCCCAGCAGCCGGCATAGGCGGCCCCCCAGCAGCCGGCATAGGCGGCCACCCAGCAGCCGGCATAGGCGGCCAACCAGCAGCCGGCATAGGCGGCCACCCAGCAGCCGGCATAGGCGGCCGAACAGCAGCCGTCATAGGCGTCCACCCAGCAGCCGTCAGAGGCGGCCGTCCAGCAGCCGTCATAGGCGGCCGTCCAGCAGCCGACAAAGGAGGCCACCCAGCAGCCGGCATAGGCGGCCCCCCAGCAGCCGTCATAGGCGGCCACCCAGCAGCCGTCAGAGGCGGCCACCCAGCAGCCGGCATAGGCGGCCCCCCAGCAGCCGTCATAGGCGGCCACCCAGCAGCCGTCATAGGCGGCCACCCAGCAGCCGCCATAGGCGGCCACCCAGCAGCCGCCATAGGCGGCCAAACAGCAGCCGGCATAAGCGGCCACTCAGCAGCCGGCATAAGCGGCCAAACAGCAGCCGACATAGGCCGTCAAACAGCAGCCGGCATAGGCGGCCGGTCAACAGCCGGCATGGGCGGCCAAACAGCAGCCGGCATGGGCGGCCGAACAGCAGCCGGCATAGGCGGCCACCCAGCAGCCGGCATAGGAGGCCGAACAGCAGCCGTCATAGGCGTCCACCCAGCAGCCATCAGAGGCGGCCGTCCAGCAGCCGTCATAGGCAGCCGTCCAGCAGCCGACAAAGGAGGCCGCCCAGCAGCCGACATAGGCGGCCCTCCAGCGGCCGGCATAGGCGGCCACCCAGCAGCCGTCATAGGCGGCCGTCCAGCAGCGGACAAAGGAGGCCGCCCAGCAGCCGGCATAGGCGGCCCCCCAGCAGCCGGCATAAGCGGCCAAACAGCAGCCGACATAGGCCGTCAAACAGCAGCCGGCATAGGCGGCCGGTCAACAGCCGGCATGGGCGGCCAAACAGCAGCCGGCATGGGCGGCCAAACAGTAGCCGGCATAGGCGGCCACCCAGCAGCCGGCATAGGAGGCCGAACAGCAGCCGTCATAGGCGTCCACCCAGCAGCCATCAGAGGCGGCCGTCCAGCAGCCGTCATAGGCGGCCGTCCAGCAGCCGACAAAGGAGGCCGCGCAGCAGCCGACATAGGCGGCCCTCCAGCGGCCGGCATAGGCGGCCACCCAGCAGCCGGCATAGGCGGCCACCCAGCAGCCGGCATAGGCGGCCACCCAGCAGCCGTCATAGCCGGCCACCCAGCAGCCGACATATGCGGCCAAACAGCAGCCGTCATAGGCGGCCAAAAAGCAGCCGACATAGGCGGCCAAACAGCAGCCGGCATAGGAGGCCGCCCAGCAGCCGGCATAAGCGGCCCCCCAGCAGCCAGCATAGGCAGGCACCCAGCAGCCGGCATAGGCAGCCACCCAGCAGCCGGAATAGGCGGCCGCCCAGCAGCCGGCATAGGCGGCCCCCCAGCAGCCGGCATAGGCGGCCACCCAGCAGCCGGCATAGGCGGCCACCCAGCAGCCGGCATAGGCGGCCACCCAGCAGCCGTCATGTCATAGCCGGCCGTCCAGCAGCCGACATATGCGGCCAAACAGCAGCCGTCATAGGCGGCCAAACAGCAGCCGACATAGGCGGCCAAACAGCAGCCGGCATATGCGGCCACCCAGCAGCCGGCATAGGCGGCCAAACAGCAGCCGTCATAGGCGACCAACCAGCAGCCGTCAGAGGCGGCCACCCAGCAGCCGGCATAGGCGGCCCCCCAGCAGCCATCATAGGCGGCCACCCAGCAGCCGTCATAGGCGGCCACCCAGCAGCCGCCATAGGCGGCCAAACAGCAGCCGGCATAGGCGGCCACTCAGCAGCCGGCATAGGCGGCCCCAAGCAGCCGGCATAGGCGGCCCCAAGCAGCCGGCATAGGCGGCCACCCAGCAGCCGGCATAGGCGGCCACCCAGCAGCCGTCATAGCCGGCCGTCCAGCAGCCGACATATGCGGCCAAACAGCAGCCGTCATAGGCGGCCAAACAGCAGCCGACATAGGCGGCCAAACAGCAGCCGGCATAGGAGGCCGCCCAGCAGCCGGCATAAGCGGCCCCCCCAGCAGCCGGCATAGGCAGGCACCTAGCAGCCGGCATAGGCGGCCACCCAGCAGCCGGAATAGGCGGCCGCCCAGCAGCCGGCATAGGCGGCCGCCAAGCAGCCGGCATAGGCGGCCACCAAGCAGCCGGCATAGGCGGCCACCCAGCAGCCGTCATGTCATAGCCGGCCGTCCAGCAGCCGACATATGCGGCCAAACAGCAGCCGTCATAGGCGGCCAAACAGCAGCCGACATAGGCGGCCAAACAGCAGCCGGCATAGGCGGCCACCCAGCAGCCGGCATAGGCGGCCAAACAGCAGCCGTCATAGGCGGCCAACCAGCAGCCGTCAGAGGCGGCCACCCAGCAGCCGGCATAGGCGGCCCACCAGCAGCCGTCATAGGCAGCCACCCAGCAGCCGGCATAGACGGCCGTACAGTAGCCGCTATATGCGGCCAAACAGCAGCCGTCATAGGCGGCCACCCAGCAGCCGCCATAGGCGGCAAAACAGCAGCCGGCATAGGCGGCCACCCAGCTGCCGTCATAAGCGGCCACCCAGCAGCCGTCATAGGCGGCCGTCCAGCAGCCGACATATGCGGCCAAACAGCAGCCGTCATAGGCGGCCACCCAGCAGCCGGCATAGGCGGCCAAACAGCAGCCGGCATAGGCGGCCGAACAGCAGCCGTCATAGGCGTCCACCCAGCAGCCGTCAGAGGCGGCCGTCCAGCAGCCGTCATAGGCGGCCGTCCAGCAGCCGACAAAGGAGGCCGCCCAGCAGCCGGCATAGGCGGCCCCCCAGCGGCCGGCATAGGCGGCCACCCAGCTGCCGGCATAGGCGGCCACCCAGCAGCCGTCATAGCCGGCCGTCAAGCAGCCGACATATGCGGCCAAACAGCAGCCGTCATAGGCGGCCAAACAGCAGCCGACATAGGCGGTCAAACAGCAGCCGGCATAGGCGGTCACCCAGCAGCCGGCATAGGCGGCCAAACAGCAGCCGTCCTAGGCGGCCAACCAGCAGCCGTCAGAGGCGGCCACCCAGCAGCCGTCATAGGCGGCCACCCAGCAGCCGTCATAGGCGGCCACCCAGCAGCGGCCATAGGCGGCCAAACAGCAGCCGGCATAGGCGGCCACCCAGCAGCCGGCATAGGCGGCCCCAAGCAGCCGTCATAGGCGGCCAAACAGCAGCCGACATAGGCGGCCAAACAGCAGCCGGCATAGGAGGCCGCCCAGCAGCCGGCATAAGCGGCCCCCCAGCAGCCAGCATAGGCAGGCACCCAGCAGCCGGCATAGGCGGCCACCCAGCAGCCGGAATAGGCGGCCGCCCAGCAGCCGGCATAGGCGGCCCCCCAGCAGCCGGCATAGGCGGCCACCCAGCAGCCGGCATAGGCGGCCACCCAGCAGCCGGCATAGGCGGCCACCCAGCAGCCGTCATGTCATAGCCGGCCGTCCAGCAGCCGACATATGCGGCCAAACAGCAGCCGTCATAGGCGGCCAAACAGCAGCCGACATAGGCGGCCAAACAGCAGCCGGCATATGCGGCCACCCAGCAGCCGGCATAGGCGGCCAAACAGCAGCCGTCATAGGCGACCAACCAGCAGCCGTCATAGGCGGCCACCCAGCAGCCGGCATAGGCGGCCCCCCAGCAGCCATCATAGGCGGCCACCCAGCAGCCGTCATAGGCGGCCACCCAGCAGCCGCCATAGGCGGCCAAACAGCAGCCGGCATAGGCGGCCACTCAGCAGCCGGCATAGGCGGCCCCAAGCAGCCGGCATAGGCGGCCCCAAGCAGCCGGCATAGGCGGCCACCCAGCAGCCGGCATAGGCGGCCACTCAGCAGCCGTCATAGCCGGCCGTCCAGCAGCCGACATATGCGGCCCCCCAGCAGCCGTCATAGGCGGCCACCCAGCAGCCGGCATAGACGGCCGTACAGTAGCCGCTATATGCGGCCAAACAGCAGCCGTCATAGGCGGCCACCCAGCAGCCGCCATAGGCGGCAAAACAGCAGCCGGCATAGGCGGCCACCCAGCTGCCGTCATAAGCGGCCACCCAGCAGCCGTCATAGGCGGCCGTCCAGCAGCCGACATATGCGGCCAAACAGCAGCCGTCATAGGCGGCCACCCAGCAGCCGGCATAGGCGGCCAAACAGCAGCCGGCATAGGCGGCCGAACAGCAGCCGTCATAGGCGTCCACCCAGCAGCCGTCAGAGGCGGCCGTCCAGCAGCCGTCATAGGCGGCCGTCCAGCAGCCGACAAAGGAGGCCGCCCAGCAGCCGGCATAGGCGGCCCCCCAGCGGCCGGCATAGGCGGCCACCCAGCTGCCGGCATAGGCGGCCACCCAGCAGCCGTCATAGCCGGCCGTCAAGCAGCCGACATATGCGGCCAAACAGCAGCCGTCATAGGCGGCCAAACAGCAGCCGACATAGGCGGCCAAACAGCAGCCGGCATAGGCGGCCACCCAGCACCCGGCATAGGCGGCCAAACAGCAGCCGTCCTAGGCGGCCAACCAGCAGCCGTCAGAGGCGGCCACCCAGCAGCCGTCATAGGCGGCCACCCAGCAGCCGTCATAGGCGGCCACCCAGCAGCGGCCATAGGCGGCCAAACAGCAGCCGGCATAGGCGGCCACCCAGCAGCCGGCATAGGCGGCCCCAAGCAGCCGTCATAGGCGGCCAAACAGCAGCCGACATAGGCGGCCAAACAGCAGCCGGCATAGGAGGCCGCCCAGCAGCCGGCATAAGCGGCCCCCCAGCAGCCAGCATAGGCAGGCACCCAGCAGCCGGCATAGGCGGCCACCCAGCAGCCGGAATAGGCGGCCGCCCAGCAGCCGGCATAGGCGGCCCCCCAGCAGCCGGCATAGGCGGCCACCCAGCAGCCGGCATAGGCGGCCACCCAGCAGCCGGCATAGGCGGCCACCCAGCAGCCGTCATGTCATAGCCGGCCGTCCAGCAGCCGACATATGCGGCCAAACAGCAGCCGTCATAGGCGGCCAAACAGCAGCCGACATAGGCGGCCAAACAGCAGCCGGCATATGCGGCCAACCAGCAGCCGGCATAGGCGGCCAAACAGCAGCCGTCATAGGCGACCAACCAGCAGCCGTCATAGGCGGCCACCCAGCAGCCGGCATAGGCGGCCCCCCAGCAGCCATCATAGGCGGCCACCCAGCAGCCGTCATAGGCGGCCACCCAGCAGCCGCCATAGGCGGCCAAACAGCAGCCGGCATAGGCGGCCACTCAGCAGCCGGCATAGGCGGCCCCAAGCAGCCGGCATAGGCGGCCCCAAGCAGCCGGCATAGGCGGCCACCCAGCAGCCGGCATAGGCGGCAACCCAGCAGCCGTCATAGCCGGCCGTCCAGCAGCCGACATATGCGGCCAAACAGCAGCCGTCATAGGCGGCCAAACAGCAGCCGACATAGGCGGCCAAACAGCAGCCGGCATAGGAGGCCGCCCAGCAGCCGGCATAAGCGGCCCCCCAGCAGCCGGCATAGGCAGGCACCCAGCAGCCGGCATAGGCGGTCACCCAGCAGCCGGAATAGGCGGCCGCCCAGCAGCCGGCATAGGCGGCCGCCCAGCAGCCGGCATAGGCGGCCACCCAGCAGCCGGCATAGGCGGCCACCCAGCAGCCAGCATAGGCGGCCACCCAGCAGCCGTCATGTCATAGCCGGCCGTCCAGCAGCCGACATATGCGGCCAAACAGCAGCCGTCATAGGCGGCCAAACAGCAGCCGACATAGGCGGCCAAACAGCAGCCGGCATAGGCGGCCACCCAGCAGCCGGCATAGGCGGCCAAACAGCAGCCGTCATAGGCGGCCAACCAGCAGCCGTCAGAGGCGGCCACCCAGCAGCCGGCATAGGCGGCCCCCCAGCAGCCGTCATAGGCGGCCAACCAGCAGCCGGCATAGGCGGCCGTACAGCAGCCGCTATATGCGGCCAAACAGCAGCCGTCATAGGCGGCCACCCAGCAGCCGCCATAGGCGGCAAAACAGCAGCCGGCATAGGCGGCCACCCAGCTGACGTCATAAGCGGCCACCCAGCAGCCGTCATAGGCGGCCGTCCAGCAGCCGACATATGCGGCCAAACAGCAGCCGTCATAGGCGGCCACCCAGCAGCCGGCATAGGCGGCCAAACAGCAGCCGGCATAGGCGGCCGAACAGCAGCCGGCATAGGCGTCCACCCAGCAGCCGTCAGAGGCGGCCGTCCAGCAGCCGTCATAGGCGGCCGTCCAGCAGCCGACAAAGGAGGCCGCCCAGCAGCCGGCATAGGCGGCCCCCCAGCGGCCGGCATAGGCGGCCACCCAGCTGCCGGCATAGGCGGCCACCCAGCGGCCGTCATAGCCGGCCGTCAAGCAGCCGACATATGCGGCCAAACAGCAGCCATCATAGGCGGCCAAACAGCAGCCGACATAGGCGGCCAAACAGCAGCCGGCATAGGCGGCCACCCAGCAACCGGCATAGGCGGCCAAACAGCAGCCGTCCTAGGCGGCCAACCAGCAGCCGTCAGAGGCGGCCACCCAGCAGCCGGCATAGGCAGCCCCCCAGCAGCCGTCATAGGCGGCCACCCAGCAGCCGTCATAGGCGGCCACCCAGAAGCAGCCATAGGCGGCCAAACAGCAGCCGGCATAGGCGGCCACCCAGCAGCCGGCATAGGCGGCCCCAAGCAGCCGGCATAGGAGGCCACCCAGCAGCCGGCATAGGCGGCCACCCAGCGGCCATCATAGCCAGCCGTCCAGCAGCTGACATATGCGGCCAAACAGCAGCCGGCATAGGCGGCCACCCAGCAGCCGCCATAGGCGTCCAAACAGCAGCCGGCATAGGCGGCCACCCAGCTGCCAGCATAGACGGCCACCCAGCAGCCGGCATAGGCGGCCACCCAGCAGCCGTCATAGCTGGCCGTCCAGCAGCCGACATATGCGGCCAAACAGCAGCCGTCATAGGCGGCCACCCAGCAGCCGCCATAGGCGGCCAAACAACAGCCGGCATAGGCAGCCACCCAGCAGCCGGCATAGGCGGCCAAACAACAGCCGGCATAGGCAGCCACCCAGCAGCCGGCATAGGCGGCCACCCAGCAGCCGGCAAAGGCGGCCACCCAGCAGCCGTCATAGCCGGCCGTCCAGCAGCCGACATATGCGGCCAAATAGCAGCCGTCATAGGCGGACACCCAGCAGCCGCCATAGGCGGCCAAACAACAGCCGGCATAGGCAGCCACCCAGCAGCCGGCATAGGCGGCCGCCCAGCAGCCAGCAAAGGCGGCCACCCAGCAGCCGTCATAGCCGGCCGTCCAGCAGCCGACATATGCGGCCAAACAGCAGCCGTCATAGGCGGCCAAACAGCAGCCGACGTAGGCGGCCAAACAGCAGCCGGCATAGGCGGCTAAACAGCAGCCGGCATAGGCGGCCACCCAGCAGCCGTCATAAGCGGCCACCCAGCAGCCGTCATCGGCGGCCGTCCAGCAGCCGACAAAGGAGGCCGCCCAGCAGCCGGCATAGGCGGCCCCCCAGCGGCCGGCATAGGCGGCCACCCAGCTGCCGGCATAGGCGGCCACCCAGCAGCCGTCATAGCCGGCCGTCCAGCAGCCGACATATGCGGCCAAACAGCAGCCGTCATAGGCGGCCAAACAGCAGCCGTCATAGGCGGCCAAACAGCAGCCGACATAGGCGGCCAAACAGCAGCCGGCATAGGAGGCCGCCCAGCAGCCGGCATAGGCGGCCCCCCAGCAGCCGGCATAGGCGGCCACCCAGCAGCCGGCATAGGCGGCCACCCAGCAGCCGGCATAGGCGGCCACCCAGCAGCCGGCATAGGCGGCCACCCAGCAGCCGTCATAGGCGTCCACCCAGCAGCCGTCAGAGGCGGCCGTCCAGCAGCCGTCATAGGCGGCCGTCCAGCAGCCGACAAAGGAGGCCGCCCAGCAGCCGGCATAGGCAGCCCCCCAGCAGCCGGCATAAGCGGCCAAACAGCAGCCGACATAGGCCGTCAAACAGCAGCCGGCATAGGCGGCCGGTCAACAGCCGGCATGGGCGGCCACCCAGCAGCCGTCATGTCATAGCCGGCCGTCCAGCAGCTGACATATGCGGCCAAACAGCAGCCATCATAGGCGGCCAAACAGCAGCCGACATAGGCGGCCAAACAGCAGCCAGCATAGGCGGCCACCCAGCAGCCGGCATAGGCGGCCAAACAGCAGCCGTCATAGGCGGCAAACCAGCAGCCGTCAGAGGCGGCCACCCAGCAGCCGGCATAGGCGGCCACCCAGCAGCCGTCATAGGCGGCCACCCAGCAGCGGCCATAGGCGGCCAAACAGCAGCCGGCAAAGGCGGCCACCCAGCAGCCGGCATAGGCGGCCCCAAGCAGCCGGCAGAGGAGGCCACCCAGCAGCCGGCATAGGCGGCCACCCAGCGGCCGTCATAGCCAGCCGTCCAGCAGCTGACATATGCGGCCAAACAGCAGCCGGCATAGGCGGCCAAACAGCAGCCGGCATAGGCGGCCACCCAGCAGCCGCCATAGGCGTCCAAACAGCAGCCGGCATAGGCGGCCACCCAGCAGCCGGCATAGGCGGCCACCCAGCAGCCGTCATAGCTGGCCGTCCAGCAGCCGACATATGCGGCCAAACAGCAGCCGTCATAGGCGGCCACCCAGCAGCCGCCATAGGCGGCCAAACAACAGCCGGCATAGGCAGCCACCCAGCAGCCGGCATAGGCGGCCACCCAGCAGCCGGCAAAGGCGGCCACCCAGCAGCCGTCATAGCCGGCCGTCCAGCAGCCGACATATGCGGCCAAACAGCAGCCGTCATAGGCGGCCACCCAGCACCCGCCATAGGCGGCCAAACAACAGCCGGCATAGGCAGCCACCCAGCAGCCGGCATAGGCGGCCGCCCAGCAGCCAGCAAAGGCGGCCACCCAGCAGCCGTCATAGCCGGCCGTCCAGCAGCCGACATATGCGGCCAAACAGCAGCCGTCATAGGCGGCCAAACAGCAGCCGACATAGGCGGCCAAACAGCAGCCGGCATAGGCGGCTAAACAGCAGCCGGCATAGGCAGCCACCCAGCAGCCGTCATAAGCGGCCACCCAGCAGCCGTCATCGGCGGCCGTCCAGCAGCCAACAAAGGAGGCCGCCCAGCAGCCGGCATAGGCGGCCCCCCAGCGGCCGGCATAGGCGGCCACCCAGCTGCCGCCATAGGCGGCCATCCAGCAGCCGTCATAGCCGGCCGTCCAGCAGCCGACATATGCGGCCAAACAGCAGCCGTCATAGGCGGACAAACAGCAGCCGACATAGGCGGCCAAACAGCAGCCGGCATAGGAGGCCGCCCAGCAGCCGGCATAGGCGGCCCCCCAGCAGCCGGCATAGGCGGCCACCCAGCAGCCGGCATAGGCGGCCACCCAGCAGCCGGCATAGGCGGCCACCCAGCAGCCGTCATAGGCGTCCACCCAGCAGCCGTCAGAGGCGGCCGTCCAGCAGCCGTCATAGGCGGCCGTCCAGCAGCCAACAAAGGAGGCCGCCCAGCAGCCGGCATAGGCGGCCCTCCAGCGGCCGGCATAGGCGGCCACCCAGCAGCCGGCATAGGCGGCCACCCAGCAGCCGGCATAGGCGGCCACCCAGCAGCCGTGATAGCCGGCCGTCCAGCAGCCGACATATGCGGCCGTCCAGCAGCCGTCATAGGCGGCCAAACAGCAGCCGACATAGGCGGCCAAACAGCAGCCGGCATAGGAGGCCGCCCAGCAGCCGGCATACGCGGCCTCCCAGCAGCCATCATAGGCGGCCACCCAGCAGCCGGCATAGGCGGCCACCCAGCAGCCGGCATAGGCGGCCACCCAGCAGCCGGCATAGGCGGCCGAACAGCAGCCGTCATAGGCGTCCACCCAGCATCCGTCAGAGGCGGCCGTCCAGCAGCCGTCATAGGTGGCCGTCCAGCAGCCGACAAAGGAGGCCGCCCAGCAGCCGGCATAGGCGGCCAAACAGCAGCCGTCATAGGCGGCCACCCAGCAGCCGGAATAGGCGGCCGCCCAGCAGCCGGAATAGGCGGCCACCCAGCAGCCGGCATAGGCGGCCACCCAGCAGCCGTCATGTCATAGCCGGCCATCCAGCAGCCGACATATGCGGCCAAACAGCAGCCGTCATAGGCGGCCAAACAGCAGCCGACATAGGCGGCCAAACAGTAGCCAGCATAGGCGGCCACCCAGCAGCCGGCATAGGCGGCCAAACAGCAGCCGTCATAGGCGGCCAACCAGCAGCCGTCAGAGGCGGCCACCCAGCAGCCGGCATAGGCGGCCCCCCAGCAGCCGTCATGGGCGGCCACCCAGCAGCCGTCATAGGCGGCCACCCAGCAGCCGCCATAGGCGGCCAAACAGCAGCCGACATAGGCGGCCGGTCAACAGCCGGCATGGGCGGCCAAACAGCAGCCGGCATGGGCGACCGAACAGCAGCCGGCATAAGCAGCCACCCAACAGCCGGAATAGGCGGCCGAACAGCAGCCGTCATAGGCGTCCACCCAGCAGCCATTAGAGGCGGCCGTCCAACAGCCGTCATAGGCGGCCGTCCAGCTGCCGACAAAGGAGGCCGCCCAGCAGCCGGCATAGGCGGCCCCCCAGCAGCCGGCATAGGCGGCCACCCAGCAGCCGGCATAGGCGGCCACCCAGCAGCCGGCATAGGCGGCCACCCAGCAGCCGTCATAGGCGGCCACCCAGCAGCCGCCATAGGCGGCCAAACAGCAGCCGGCATAGGCGGCCACCCAGCAGCCGGCATACGCGGCCACCCAGCAGCCGGCATAGGCGGCCACCCAGCAGCGGGCATAGGCGGCCACCCAGCAGCCGGCATAGGCGGCCACCCAGCAGCCGTCTTAGCCGGCCGTCCAGCAGCCGACATATGCGGCCAAACAGCAGCCGTCATAGGCGGCCGCCCAGCAGCCGCCATAGGCGGCCAAACAGCAGCCGGCATGGGCGGCCACCCAGCAGCCGGCTTAGGCGGCCACCCAGCAGCCGGCATAGGCGACCACCCAGCAGCCGTCATAGCTGGCCGTCCAGCAGCCGCCATATGCGGCCAAACAGCAGCCGTCATAGGCGGCCACCCAGCAGCCGCCATAGGCGGCAAAACAGCAGCCGGCATAGGCGGCCAAACAGCAGCCGACAAAGGCGGCCACCCAGCAGCCGCCATAGGCGGCCACCCAGCAGCCGGCATAGGCGGCCGTACAGCAGCCGCTATATGCAGCCAAAAAGCAGCCGTCATAGGCGGCCACCCAGCAGCCGCCATAGGCGGCAAAACAGCAGCCGGCATAGGCGGCCACCCAGCTGACGTCATAAGCGGCCACCCAGCAGCCGTCATAGGCGGCCGTCCAGCAGCCGACATATGCGGCCAAACAGCAGCCGTCATAGGCGGCCACCCAGCAGCCGGCATAGGCGGCCAAACAGCAGCCGGCATAGGCGGCCGAACAGCAGCCGTCATAGGCGTCCACCCAGCAGCCGTCAGAGGCGGCCGTCCAGCAGCCGTCATAGGCGGCCGTCCAGCAGCCGACAAAGGAGGCCGCCCAGCAGCCGGCATAGGCGGCCCCCCAGCGGCCGGCATAGGCGGCCACCCAGCTGCCGGCATAGGCGGCCACCCAGCAGCCGTCATAGCCGGCCGTCCAGCAGCCGACATATGCGGCCAAACAGCAGCCGTCATAGGCGGCCAAACAGCAGCCGACATAGGCGGCCAAACAGCAGCCGGCATAGGCGGCCACCCAGCAGCCGGCATAGGCGGCCAAACAGCAGCCGTCCTAGGCGGCCAACCAGCAGCCGTCAGAGGCGGCCACCCAGCAGCCGGCATAGGCAGCCCCCCAGCAGCCGTCATAGGCGGCCACCCAGCAGCCGTCATAGGCGGCCACCCAGCAGCCGTCATAGGCGGCCAAACAGCAGCGGGCATAGGAGGCCGCCCAGCAGCCGGCATAAGCGGCCCCCCAGCAGCCGGCATAGGCAGGCATCCAGCAGCCGGCATAGGCGGCCACCCAGCAGCCGGAATAGGCGGCCGCCCAGCAGCCGGCATAGGCGGCCGCCCAGCAGCCGGCATAGGCGGCCACCAAGCAGCCGGCATAGGCGGCCACCCAGCAGCCGTCATGTCATAGCCGGCCGTCCAGCAGCCGACATATGCGGCCAAACAGCAGCCGTCATAGGCGGCCAAACAGCAGCCGACATAGGCGGCCAAACAGCAGCCGGCATAGGCGGCCACCCAGCAGCCTGCATAGGCGGCCAAACAGCAGCCGTCATAGGCGGCCAACCAGCAGCCGTCAGAGGCGGCCACCCAGCAGCCGGCATAGGCGGCCCCCCAGCAGCCGTCATAGGCGGCCACCCAGCAGCCGGCATAGGCGGCCGTACAGCAGCCGCTATATGCGGCCAAACAGCAGCCGTCATAGGCGGCCACCCAGCAGCTGCCATAGGCGGTAAAACAGCAGCCGGCATAGGCGGCCACCCAGCAGCCGTCATAAGCGGCCACCCAGCAGCCGTCATCGGCGGCCGTCCAGCAGCCGACAAAGGAGGCCACCCAGCAGCCGGCATAGGCGGCCCCCCAGCGGCCGGCATAGGCGGCCACCCAGCTGCCGGCATAGGCGGCCGTCCAGCAGCCGACATATGCGGCCAAACAGCAGCCGTCATAGGCGGCCAAACAGCAGCCGTCATAGGCGGCCAAACAGCAGCCGACATAGGCGGCCAAACAGCAGCCGGCATAGGAGGCCGCCCAGCAGCCGGCATAGGCGGCCCCCCAGCAGCCGGCATAGGCGGCCACCCAGCAGCCGGCATAGGCAGCCAACCAGCAGCCGGCATAGGCGGCCACCCAGCAGCCGGCATAGGCGGCCGAACAGCAGCCGTCATAGGCGTCCACCCAGCAGCCGTCAGAGGCGGCCGTCCAGCAGCCGTCATAGGCGGCCGTCCAGCAGCCGACAAAGGAGGCCACCCAGCAGCCGGCATAGGCGGCCCCCCAGCAGCCGTCATAGGCGACCACCCAGCAGCCGTCAGAGGCGGCCACCCAGCAGCCGGCATAGGCGGCCCCCCAGCAGCCGTCATAGGCGGCCACCCAGCAGCCGTCATAGGCGGCCACCCAGCAGCCGCCATAGGCGGCCAAACAGCAGCCGGCATAAGCGGCCACTCAGCAGCCGGCATAAGCGGCCAAACAGCAGCCGACATAGGCCGTCAAACAGCAGCCGGCATAGGCGGCCGGTCAACAGCCGGCATGGGCGGCCAAACAGCAGCCGGCATGGGCGGCCGAACAGCAGCCGGCATAGGCGGCCACCCAGCAGCCGGCATAGGAGGCCGAACAGCAGCCGTCATAGGCGTCCACCCAGCAGCCATCAGAGGCGGCCGTCCAGCAGCCATCATAGGCGGCCGTCCAGCAGCCGACAAAGGAGGCCGCCCAGCAGCCGACATAGGCGGCCCTCCAGCGGCCGGCATAGGCGGCCACCCAGCAGCCGTCATAGGCGGCCGTCCAGCAGCGGACAAAGGAGGCCGCCCAGCAGCCGGCATAGGCGGCCCCCCAGCAGCCGGCATAAGCGGCCAAACAGCAGCCGGCATAGGCGGCCGGTCAACAGCCGGCATGGGCGGCCAAACAGCAGCCGGCATGGGCGGCCAAACAGTAGCCGGCATAGGCGGCCACCCAGCAGCCGTCAGAGGCGGCCACCCAGCAGCCGGCATAGGCGGCCCCCCAGCAGCCATCATAGGCGGCCACCCAGCAGCCGTCATAGGCGGCCACCCAGCAGCCGCCATAGGCGGCCAAACAGCAGCCGCCATAGGCGGCCACTCAGCAGCCGGCATAGGCGGCCCCAAGCAGCCGGCATAGGCGGCCCCAAGCAGCCGGCATAGGCAGCCACCCAGCAGCCGGCATAGGCGGCCACCCAGCAGCCGTCATAGCCGGCCGTCCAGCAGCCGACATATGCGGCCAAACAGCAGCCGTCATAGGCGGCCAAACAGCAGCCGACATAGGCGGCCAAACAGCAGCCGGCATAGGAGGCCGCCCAGCAGCCGGCATAAGCGGCCCCCCAGCAGCCGGCATAGGCAGGCACCCAGCAGCCGGCATAGGCGGCCACCCAGCAGCCGGAATAGGCGGCCGCCCAGCAGCCGGCATAGGCGGCCGTCCAGCAGCCGGCATAGGCGGCCACCCAGCAGCCGTCATGTCATAGCCGGCCGTCCAGCAGCCGACATATGCGGCCAAACAGCAGCCGTCATAGGCGGCCAAACAGCAGCCGACATAGGCGGCCAAACAGCAGCCGGCATAGGCGGCCACCCAGCAGCCGGCATAGGCGGCCAAACAGCAGCCGTCATAGGCGGCCAACCAGCAGCCGTCAGAGGCGGCCACCCAGCAGCCGGCATAGGCGGCCCCCCAGCAGCCGTCATAGGCGGCCACCCAGCAGCCGTCATAGGCGGCCACCCAGCAGCCGCCATGGGCGGCCAAACAGCAGCCGGCATAGGCGGCCAAACAGCAGCCGGCATAGGCGGCCCCAAGCAGCCGGCATAGGCGGCCACCCAGCAGCCGGCATAGGCGGCCACCCAGCAGCCGTCATAGCCGGCCGTCCAGCAGCCGACATATGCGGCCACCCAGCAGCCGGCATAAGCGGCCAAACAGCAGCCGACATAGGCCGTCAAACAGCAGCCGTCATAGGCGTCCACCCAGCAGCCATCAGAGGCGGCCGTCCAACAGCCGTCATAGGCGGCCGTCCAGCAGCCGTCATAGGCGGCCAAACAGCAGCCGGCATAGGCGGCCACCCAGCAGCCGGCATAGGCGGCCACCCAGCAGCCATCAGAGGCGGCCGTCCAACAGCCGTCATAGGCGGCCGTCCAGCAGCCGTCATAGGCGGCCACCCAGCAGCCGGCATAGGCGGCCGTACAGCAGCCGCTATATGCAGCCAAACAGCAGCCGGCAAAGGCGGCCACCCAGCAGCCGCCATAGGCGGCCACCCAGCAGCCGGCATAGGCGGCCGTACAGCAGCCGCTATATGCGGCCAAACAGCAGCCGGCATAGGCGGCCACCCAGCTGCCGTCATAAGCGGCCACCCAGCAGCCATCATAGGCGGCCGTCCAGCAGCCGACATATGCGGCCAAACAGCAGCCGTCATAGTCGGCCACCCAGCAGCCGGCATAGGCGGCCAAACAGCAGCCGGCATAGGCGTCCACCCAGCAGCCGTCAGAGGCGGCCGTCCAGCAGCCGTCATAGGCGGCCGTCCAGCAGCCGACAAAGGAGGCCGCCCAGCAGCCGGCATAGGCGGCCCCCCAGCGGCCGGCATAGGCGGCCACCCAGCTGCCGGCATAGGCGGCCACCCAGCAGCCGTCATAGCCGGCCGTCCAGCAGCCGACATATGCGGCCAAACAGCAGCCGTCATAGGCGGCCAAACAGCAGCCGACATAGGCGGCCAAACAGCAGCCGGCATAGGCGGCCACCCAGCAGCCGGCATAGACGGCCAAACAGCAGCCGTCCTAGGCGGCCAACCAGCAGCCGTCAGAGGCGGCCACCCAGCAGCCGGCATAGGCAGCCCCCCAGCAGCCGTCATAGGCGGCCACCCAGCAGCCGTCATAGGCGGCCACCCAGCAGCCGTCATAGGCGGCCACCCAGCAGCGGCCATAGGCGGCCAAACAGCAGCCGGCATAGGCGGCCACCCAGCAGCCGGCATAGGCGGCCCCAAGCAGCCGGCATAGGAGGCCACCCAGCAGCCGGCATAGGCGGCCACCCAGCGGCCGTCATAGCCAGCCGTCCAGCAGCTGACATATGCGGCCAAACAGCAGCCGGCATAGGCGGCCACCCAGCAGCCGCCATAGGCGTCCAAACAGCAGCCGGCATAGGCGGCCACCCAGCTGCCGGCATAGGCGGCCACCCAGCAGCCGGCATAGGCGGCCACCCAGCAGCCGTCATAGCTGGCCGTCCAGCAGCCGACATATGCGGCCAAACAGCAGCCGTCATAGGCGGCCACCCAGCAGCCGCCATAGGCGGCCAAACAACAGCCGGCATAGGCAGCCACCCAGCAGCCGGCATAGGCGGCCACCCAGCAGCCGGCAAAGGCGGCCACCCAGCAGCCGTCATAGCCGGCCGTCCAGCAGCCGACATATGCGGCCAAACAGCAGCCATCATAGGCGGCCACCCAGCAGCCGCCATAGGCGGCCAAACAACAGCCGACATAGGCAGCCACCCAGCAGCCGACAAAGGAGGCCGCCCAGCAGCCGGCATAGGCGGCCCCCCAGCAGCCGGCATAGGCGGCCACCCAGCAGCCGGCATAGGCGGCCACCCAGCAGCCGGCATAGGCGGCCACCTAGCAGCCGGCATAGGCGGCCACCCAGCAGCCGGCATAGGCGGCCACCCAGCAGCCGGCATAGGCGGCCACCCAGCATCCGTCATAGGTGGCCAAACAGCAGCCGACATAGGCGGCCAAACAGCAGCCGACATAGTCGGCCAAACAGCAGCCGACATAGGCGGCCAAACAGCAGCCGACATAGGCGGCCAAACAGCAGCCGGCATACGCGGCCAAACAGCAGCCAACATAGGCGGCCAAACAGCAGCCGACATAGGCGGCCAAACAGCAGCCGACATAGGCGGCCAAACAGCAGTCGGCCGCACAGCAGCCGGCATAGGCGGCCAAACAGCAGCCGGCTTAGGCGGCCAAACAGCGGCCGACATAGGCGGGCACACAGCGGCCGACATAGGCGGCCAAACAGCAGCCGGCCGCACAGCAGCCGGCATAGGCGGCCGCTCAGCAGCCGGCATAGGCGGCCAAACAGCAGCCGGCTTAGGCGGCCAAAGAGCAGCCGGCATAGGCGGCCACCCAGCAGCCGGCATAGGCGGCCAAACAGCAGCCGACATAGGCGGCCAAACAGCAGCCGACATAGTCGGACAAACAGCAGCCGACATAGGCGGCCAAACAGCAGCCGACATAGGCGGATAAACAGCAGCCGGCATAGGCGGCCACTCAGCAGCCGGCATAGGCGGCCACCCAGCAGCCGGCAAAGGCGGCCACCCAGCAGCCGGCATAGGCGGCCACCCAGCAGCCGGCATAGGCGGCCACCCAGCAGCCGGCATAGGCGGACAAACAGCAGCCGACATAGGCGGCCAAACAGCAGCCGACATAGTCGGCCAATCAGCAGCCGACATAGGCGGCCAAACAGCAGCCGACATAGTCGGCCAAACAGCAGCCGACATAGGTGGATAAACAGCAGCCGGCATAGGCGGCCACTCAGCAGCCGGCATACGCGGCCAAACAGCAGCCGACATAGGCGGCCAAACAGCAGCCGACATAGGCGGCCAAACAGCAGCCGACATAGGCGGCCAAACAGCAGTCGGCCGCACAGCAGCCGGCATAGGCAGCCGCTCAGCAGCCGGCATAGGCGGCCAAACAGCAGCCGGCTTAGGCGGCCAAACAGCGGCCGACATAGGCGGGCACACAGCAGCCGACATAGGCGGCCAAACAGCAGCCGGCCGCACAGCAGCCGGCATAGGCGGCCGCTCAGCAGCCGGCATAGGCGGCCAAACAGCAGCCGGCTTAGGCGGCCAAACAGCAGCCGACATAGGCGGCCAAACAGCAGCCGACATAGTCGGACAAACAGCAGCCGACATAGGCGGCCAAACAGCAGCCGACATAGGCGGATAAACAGCAGCCGGCATAGGCGGCCACTCAGCAGCCGGCATAGGCGGCCACCCAGCAGCCGGCAAAGGCGGCCACCCAGCAGCCGGCATAGGCGGCCACCCAGCAGCCGTCATAGGCGGCCAAACAGCAGCCGACATAGGCGGCCAAACAGCAGCCGACATAGGCGGCCAAACAGCAGCCGACATAGGTGGCCAAACAGCAGCCGACATAGGCGGCCAAACAGCAGCCGACATAGTCGGCCAAACAGCAGCCGACATAGGCGGCCAAACAGCAGCCGACATAGGCGGATAAACAGCAGCCGGCATAGGCGGCCACTCAGCAGCCGGCATACGCGGCCAAACAGCAGCCGACATAGGCGGCCAAACAGCAGCCGACATAGGCGGCCAAACAGCAGTCGGCCGCACAGCAGCCGGCATAGGCAGCCGCTCAGCAGCCGGCATAGGCGGCCAAACAGCAGCCGGCTTAGGCGGCCAAACAGCGGCCGACATAGGCGGGCACACAGCAGCCGACATAGGCGGCCAAACAGCAGCCGGCCGCACAGCAGCCGGCATAGGCGGCCGCTCAGCAGCCGGCATAGGCGGCCAAACAGCAGCCGGCTTAGGCGGCCAAACAGCAGCCGACATAGGCGGCCAAACAGCAGCCGACATAGTCGGACAAACAGCAGCCGACATAGGCGGCCAAACAGCAGCCGACATAGGCGGATAAACAGCAGCCGGCATAGGCGGCCACTCAGCAGCCGGCATAGGCGGCCACCCAGCAGCCGGCAAAGGCGGCCACCCAGCAGCCGGCATAGGCGGCCACCCAGCAGCCGTCATAGGCGGCCAAACAGCAGCCGACATAGGCGGCCAAACAGCAGCCGACATAGGCGGCCAAACAGCAGCCGACATAGGCGGCCAAACAGCAGCCGACATAGGCGGCCAAACAGCAGCCGACATAGTCGGCCAAACAGCAGCCGACATAGGCGGCCAAACAGCAGCCGACATAGGCGGATAAACAGCAGCCGGCATAGGCGGCCACTCAGCAGCCGGCATACGCGGCCAAACAGCAGCCGACATAGGCGGCCAAACAGCAGCCGACATAGGCGGCCAAACAGCAGTCGGCCGCACAGCAGCCGGCATAGGCAGCCGCTCAGCAGCCGGCATAGGCGGCCAAACAGCAGCCGGCTTAGGCGGCCAAACAGCGGCCGACATAGGCGGGCACACAGCAGCCGACATAGGCGGCCAAACAGCAGCCGGCCGCACAGCAGCCGGCATAGGCGGCCGCTCAGCAGCCGGCATAGGCGGCCAAACGGCAGCCGGCTTAGGCGGCCAAACAGCAGCCGACATAGGCGGCCAAACAGCAGCCGACATAGTCGGACAAACAGCAGCCGACATAGGCGGCCAAACAGCAGCCGACATAGGCGGATAAACAGCAGCCGGCATAGGCGGCCACTCAGCAGCCGGCATAGGCGGCCACCCAGCAGCCGGCAAAGGCGGCCACCCAGCAGCCGGCATAGGCGGCCACCCAGCAGCCGTCATAGGCGGCCAAACAGCAGCCGACATAGGCGGCCAAACAGCAGCCGGCAAAGGCGGCCACCCAGCAGCCGGCATAGGCGGCCACCCAGCAGCCGTCATAGGCGGCCAAACAGCAGCCGACATAGGCGGCCAAACAGCAGCCGACATAGGCGGCCAAACAGCAGCCGACATAGGCGGCCAAACAGCAGCCGACATAGGCGGCCAAACAGCAGCCGACATAGTCGGCCAAACAGCAGCCGACATAGTCGGCCAAACAGCAGCCGACATAGGCGGCCAAACAGCAGCCGACATAGGCGGATAAACAGCAGCCGGCATAGGCGGCCACTCAGCAGCCGGCATACGCGGCCAAACAGCAGCCGACATAGGCGGCCAAACAGCAGCCGACATAGGCGGCCCCTCAGCGGCCGGCATAGGCGGCCCCTCAGCGGCCGGCATAGGCGGCCCCTCAGCGGCCGGCATAGGCGGCCGCCCAGCGGCCGGCATAGGTGGCCAAACAGCAGCTCTTTTTGGTGCACGGAGCCATGTGTGCCGCATCACCAAAAACAGCTGGACTGCCCATCACTACTATCCATGGCCTGAAGAATGACGACTCTTCTGTAAAGTACATGGGTTACAGCAGCAGTTGTCATATCCTCCCCACACCCTGCATCATAAATGTGTAGTGCTAATGTCTGAAGCTGCAGGAGCTGTATGATCCTGAAGGCAGCGCAGAAGGCCAATTCCTAAGGAAAGGTTTTATTCTTGTAACCATAAAATGGTGGCAGGCATATGGGATAGTTTTTTTATGATTTCCCCACATTTCCTGCCAGATGTGACAACGTACTGCGGCCATTTTACTGGGGTCCTAGAGAGGTATACTACAGGGAACACAGTGAGAGAAATACAGCAGTGACAAGAAGGTCCGAATGTCACTCCCTGCCTTTTGAAAAACATTTAGAATTACATTATTGCTACTTATCTGAAACTTTGTGATGAAGAGTCTGAGATGATTAGTTCACAATCTTCCATCTCTGGCATGGAGAAAATGCTGGTCGTGTTCGGCATGTAAGGTGACACATCTGCTGGGAAGAAGACTGCACTGCCCAAGTGATCGCCTACAACTGGTGCGTGTGGAGATTCCAGCTGTGTCATAAGGGAGAAGACAAAGATATCATAAGGGAGAAGACAATGATGCCACAAGGGAGAAGAGCAGAAATAGCATAGCAGTATCTCCTGCAACAATTCAGGATTTTGAGTAGTTTGAAAACATGGTAATAAGTTGTATAATCTGCAATCTTTATTTAGAGGAAACTCTGTTAAACTCCTTCCCCACAGAATGCCACTATGGAAATTTACCCCATAACCACTATTATTATGGACATGGTACAATGTATAAATATATAAAGAGCTCATCATGGTACTAATACTAATGAGAGCTCGTTTTATGTGATGTACAGATTTGACTCCTCTGTAAAGAAATTGATTTAATGGTAACCTATCAGATCCCCTCTGCCCTCCATCCCAGCAGCATTTAGAGGTGTATGCCAAATTTGCTGCCTATGGGTATGTTCCCACAGTGCTTTTTTGGCAAGTTTTTCCTGTGTTTTTTAGCTCCAGATTTGCCTTGGTTTTATGCAAATCCATGCTAATAAAAAGCAGCTTTTTACAGTCCCAGTAAAGTCTATGAGATTTCTGAAATCTCATGCACACACACGGACCTGCAGATTTTTTCCTGACTATTTTGTCAAATACCTGTGTTTTTCCTTCAGATCTCTAAGAATGAGCTTGTCAATTCTTTGCAGCGTTTTTGCAACACTTTTTCATTGATACAACCCAATTTGTTGAAAAAACGCACCAAAAACACAGATAACAAAATGAGATTTCCTGCTACAAGATCAGGTTTTGGTCAGGAAAAAAAAAATTACCAAAAAAGCCCTGTGTGAACACAGCCTAGCTAGCCCTGTATAATGCTATTTACTAAAATCAAGGTTTAAATAAAGCATTTATAAAGTGCGCTGTCCCTATGCTAATTAGGGCCTTGACTAGTCGATGCGTCGTTTCCCCAGACTAGTCGGACCTCTTTCCATGCTATCATGCACCTGTGGGTATAATAACATGATTTCCACGAGCCAGCGTCATTCCAGCTCCTGGAAATCTTATGCATGCGTGCAGCTAGTTTTAGCAGCGTCAGTGCGCCCTCAGAAGCTGTGTGTACATTTCCCGGCTTCAGAGAGGCACACTGCGCATGATCGGAAGAAAACAATCTGCACTTCTAATCATGTGCCGTGCGCCTCTCTGAAGACAGCACTCATACACCCGGCCTCTGAGGCATGATAACATGGAAAGAGGGACAATAGTCTGGGGAAACAACACCCCTTCCACTAGTCAAGGCCTAATTAGCACAGGAACAGCACACTCGATATATGCTTTTTTTTTAGTAAAAAAAACAAAACATTGATTTTGGTAAATAGCATTATACAGGGCGGGTTACACAGGGAATTTGGCATACATTGTGAATGCTGCTGGGTATAGGGGACCTGACAGTTTCCCGTTAAGGGCTCATTCACATGACCGTTCTGTTTGTCCTGGTCAGTTCCTGTTTTTTTGCGGACCCACGGACAGGACCATCTTTTCAATGTCTTTTGTGTATGATCGGATGGCACACAGTAGCACTTCCATGTGCATCCGATCCTACAAAAAACCACATCGGATGCCATTTGGCCGTTCCGTTTTTATAGAACATGTCCTATTATGTTCCGTAATAACGGACCGTGACTCAATACAAGTCAATGGGCCCGCAAAATCCCCGGAAGCTGCACGGAAGCACTTCCGTGTGACCTCCGTCGGGTGACCGTGCAGTCTGTGTCCCGTTCCCCCGCCAGTACCGCAGCTGCCCGCACTGCAGTGTGTCAGCATATGCCCGCACTGCAGTGTGTCAGCATATGCCCGCACTGTAGTGTGTCAGCATATGCCCGCACCGCAGTGTGTCAGCATATGCCCGCACTGCAGTGTGTCAGCATATGCCCGCACTACAGTGTGTCAGCATATGCCCGCACTGCAGTGCGAGCAGCCGCAGGGATGATGAGCGTTGCCGTCAGGAGGTTAGTAAAGTTCATTACCTGGTGTGATGTAGTCCTGCCCTCCTGACATCAGCGCTCGTCACTTACAGCCGCATTCTCACATCACCTCTCCTGGCCGGCCCGAGACTGTGACTAGCGGTGACGTCAGAGGCCGCTAGCGAGAGGTGATCTGAGAACACAGCGGGCATAGAACGCAGTGACCAGCTCTGCTGTCAGGAGTGCAGCAGTTTCTATCACTACAAGTAATGTAGCTCGCTAACCTCCTTCAAGTCAGTGCTGGTCATGCCCTGCAGTGACCTGGGCTGACCTCATGATGTTAGCTCAGGTCACTGCACTGCTCTCCCAGCCAATGGGGAACATTCTCTTCTTCATTGACTGGGACAGTGAGTATGGATTGTCGTGGGACCCCCTTATTGGATTACGCCGGACCCGGATTTATTTTTTCTTTTCAATAAATTGGTGAAAGAGGGAATGTGTTGGGGAGGTTTTTTTTTCAAATAAAAATTTGTTTGTCGTCTATTTTTTTTAATTACTGACTGGGTTTCTCATGTCGAGTATCTGATAGACACCGTGACATCAGTAACCCCCGGGTCTTGATGCCAGGTGACATTACACATCTGGTATCAACCCCATATATTACCCTGTTTGCCACCGCACCAGGGCATCGGGATGAGTTAGGGCAAAGCACCAGGATTGGCACATCTAATGGATGCGCCACTTCTGGGGAGGCTGTAGCCTGCTATTCTTAGGCTGGGGAAGATCCAAGAACCGCGGACCTCCCTAGTCTGAGAATACCAGACCACAGCGGTCCGCTTTACCTTGGCTGGTGATCCAATTTGGGGGGAGGCCATGTTTTTTGTTTTAAATTATTTAATTTAAAATAACAGCGTGGGGTGCCCTCTCTTATGGATTATCAGCCAAGGTGGAGCTGCCAGCTGTTGTCTGCTGGCTACAGTTGTCTGCTTTACCTGAGCTGGCTACAAAAAAAATAGGGGGACCCCCAAGTCGTTTTTTTTCAATTATTTATATATGTCTTTCTCATCTATTATCTATCTATCCTTATATTCATTCATTCCTCCCTCTATCTATATCTAGTTATCCATGTATTTATCTAGCTGCTTCCGTGTTTTGCGGTCCGTAAAAAAAACGGAAGGCACACGGATGACACACGGCCCGTACACAGAACGGAACGGATGTCACACTGATGCCACACGGATGCATCCGTGAAACAACCGGACCGTGTTTTGCGGACCACAAAAACGGAAAGGTCATGTGATTGAGCCCTAATGATGAATACCTGCTGCCACCACTAGAGGGAGCAGAAGAGCAACTGGAATAAAGCTATACATTAAATGTAGTGTATACTCCCTATACACAAAAACTGCATACTGTATACTCTATACCTACATATACTTTATTTACACAAACATACCATATATACACTACACAGAAATGCACATAGACTTTATAGACAGTAAACTTACACATCTGCATATTCACACATACACCTCATAAGCTGGTCGTGTTCACCATCTAAGGTGACACATCTACAGGGAAAAAGACTGCGCTGCTCAAGTGATGGCCTACAACTGGTGCGTGTGGAGAATCCAGCTGTATCATAAGGGAGAAGATAAAGATGTCATAAGGGAGAAGACAAAGATGTTATAAGGGGAAGCCCAGGACTGGGAGTGGCAGAAATATCTGCTACAATGCATTATTTTCAGTACATTCACAATATGTTCTCTTTTTTGTAATGTGGAATAAATATTTATGTAGAGGTTTCTCTGTGATACCCGCCCCCAGCACAGCACAGTATTACCCCAGACCCTATTGTATGATAACATCTATAAATATTTATGTAGCGGTCTCTCTCTGATAACCGCCCCCAGCACAGCACAGTATTACCCCAGACCCTACTATATGAGAACATCTATAAATATTTATGTAGAGGTTTCTCTGTGATAACCGCCCCCAGCACAGCACAGTATTACCCCAGACCCTATTGTATGATAACATCTATAAATATTTATGTAGAGGTCTCTCTGTGATAACCGCCCCCAGCACAGCACAGTATTACCCCAGACCCTACTGTATGAGAACATCGATAAATATTTATGTAGAGGTCTCTCTGTGATAACCGCCCCCAGCACAGCACAGTATTACCCCACACCCTATTGTATGAGAACATCTATAAATATTTATGTAGAGGTTTCTCTGTGATAGCCGCCCCCAGCACAGCACAGTATTACCCCAGACCCTATTGTATGAGAACATCTATAAATATTTATGTAGCGGTCTCTCTGTGATAACCGCCCCCAGCACAGCACAGTATTACCCCAGACCCTATTGTATGAGAACATCTATAAATATTTATGTAGAGGTTTCTCTGTGATAACAGCCCCCAGCACAGCACAGTATTACCCCAGACCCTATTGTATGAGACAATCTATAAATATTTATGTAGAGGTCTCTCTGTGATAACCGCCCCCAGCACAGCACAGTATTACCCCAGACCCTATTGTATGATAACATCTATAAATATTTATGTAGAGGTTTCTCAGTGATAACCGCCCCTAGCACAGCACAGTATTACCCCAGACCTTATTGTATGAGAACATCTATAAATATTTATGTAGAGGTCTCTCTGTGATAACCGCCCCCAGCACAGCACAGTATTACCCCAGACCCTATTGTATGAGAACATCTATAAATATTTATGTAGAGGTCTCTCTGTGATAACCGCCCCCAGCACAGCACAGTATTACCCCAGACCCTATTGTATGAGAACATCTATAAATATTTATGTAGAGGTCTCTCTGTGATAACCGCCCCCAGCACAGCACAGTATTACCCCAGACCCTATTGTATGAGAACATCTATAAATATTTATGTAGAGGTTTCTCTGTGATAACCGCCCCAGCACAGCACAGTATTACCCCACACCCTATTGTATGAGAACATCTATAAATATTTATGTAGAGGTCTCTCTGTGATAACCGCCCCCAGCACAGCACAGTATTACCCCAGACCCTATTGTATGAGACAATCTATAAATATTTATGTAGAGGTCTCTCTGTGATAACCGCCCCCAGCACAGCACAGTATTACCCCACACCCTATTGTATGAGAACATCTATAAATATTTATGTAGAGGTTTCTCTGTGATAACCGCCCCCAGCACAGCACAGTATTACCCCAGACCCTATTGTATGAGAACATCTATATATATTTATGTAGAGGTCTCTCTGTGATAACCGCCCCCAGCACAGCACAGTATTACCCCAGACCCTACTGTATGAGAACATCGATAAATATTTATGTAGAGGTCTCTCTGTGATAACCGCCCCCAGCACAGCACAGTATTACCCCACACCCTATTGTATGAGAACATCTATAAATATTTATGTAGAGGTTTCTCTGTGATAGCCGCCCCCAGCACAGCACAGTATTACCCCAGACCCTATTGTATGAGAACATCTATAAATATTTATGTAGCGGTCTCTCTGTGATAACCGCCCCCAGCACAGCACAGTATTACCCCAGACCCTATTGTATGAGAACATCTATAAATATTTATGTAGAGGTTTCTCTGTGATAACAGCCCCCAGCACAGCACAGTATTACCCCAGACCCTATTGTATGAGACAATCTATAAATATTTATGTAGAGGTCTCTCTGTGATAACCGCCCCCAGCACAGCACAGTATTACCCCAGACCCTATTGTATGAGAACATCTATAAATATTTATGTAGAGGTTTCTCTGTGATAACCGCCCCCAGCACAGCACAGTATTACCCCAGACCCTACTGTATGAGAACATCGATAAATATTTATGTAGAGGTTTCTCTGTGATAACCGCCCCCAGCACAGCACAGTATTACCCCAGACCCTATTGTATGATAACATCTATAAATATTTATGTAGAGGTTTCTCTGTGATAACCGCCCCTAGCACAGCACAGTATTACCCCAGACCTTATTGTATGAGAACATCTATAAATATTTATGTAGAGGTCTCTCTGTGATAACCGCCCCCAGCACAGCACAGTATTACCCCAGACCCTATTGTATGAGAACATCTATAAATATTTATGTAGAGGTCTCTCTGTGATAACCGCCCCCAGCACAGCACAGTATTACCCCAGACCCTATTGTATGAGAACATCTATAAATATTTATGTAGAGGTCTCTCTGTGATAACCGCCCCCAGCACAGCACAGTATTACCCCAGACCCTATTGTATGAGAACATCTATAAATATTTATGTAGAGGTTTCTCTGTGATAACCGCCCCCAGCACAGCACAGTATTACCCCACACCCTATTGTATGAGAACATCTATAAATATTTATGTAGGTCTCTGTGATAACCGCCCCCAGCACAGCACAGTATTACCCCAGACCCTATTGTATGATAGCATCTATAAATATTTATGTAGAGGTCTCTCTGTGATAACCGCCCCCAGCACAGCACAGTATTACCCCACACCCTATTGTATGATAACATCTATAAATATTTATGTAGAGGTCTCTCTGTGATAACCGCCCCCAGCACAGCACAGTATTACCCCAGACCCTATTGTATGATAACATCTATAAATATTTATGTAGAGGTCTCTCTGTGATAACCGCCCAAAGCACAGCACAGTATTACCCCACACCCTATTGTATGATAACATCTATAAATATTTATGTAGAGGTTTCTCTGTGATAACCACCCCCAGCACAGCACAGTATTACCCCAGACCCTATTGTATGAGAACATCTATAAATATTTATGTAGAGGTCTCTCTGTGATAACCGCCCCCAGCACAGCACAGTATTACCCCACACCCTATTGTATGATAACATCTATAAATATTTATGTAGAGGTTTCTCTGTGATAACCGCCCCCAGCACAGCACAGTATTACCCCAGACCCTATTGTATGATAACATCTATAAATATTTATGTAGCGGTCTCTCTGTGATAACCGCCCCCAGCACAGTATTACCCCAGACCCTATTGTATGAGAACATCTATAAATATTTATGTAGAGGTCTCTCTGTGATAACCGCCCCCAGCACAGCACAGTATTACCCCACACCCTATTGTATGATAACATCTATAAATATTTATGTAGAGGTCTCTCTGTGATAACCGCCCCCAGCACAGCACAGTATTACCCCAGACCCTATTGTATGAGAACATCTATAAATATTTATGTAGGTCTCTGTGATAACCGCCCCCAGCACAGCACAGTATTACCCCAGACCCTATTGTATGATAGCATCTATAAATATTTATGTAGAGGTCTCTCTGTGATAACCGCCCCCAGCACAGCACAGTATTACCCCACACCCTATTGTATGATAACATCTATAAATATTTATGTAGAGGTCTCTCTGTGATAACCGCCCCCAGCACAGCACAGTATTACCCCACACCCTATTGTATGATAACATCTATAAATATTTATGTAGAGGTCTCTCTGTGATAACCGCCCCCAGCACAGCACAGTATTACCCCAGACCCTATTGTATGATAACATCTATAAATATTTATGTAGAGGTTTCTCTGTGATAACCGCCCCCAGCACAGCACAGTATTACCGCAGACACTATTGTATGATAACATCTATAAATATTTATGTAGAGGTTTCTCTGTGATAACCGCCCCCAGCACAGCACAGTATTACCCCAGACCCTATTGTATGATAACATCTATAAATATTTATGTAGAGGTCTCTCTGTGATAACCGCCCCCAGCACAGCACAGTATTACCCCAGACCCTATTGTATGACAACATCTATAAATATTTATGTAGAGGTTTCTCTGTGATAACCGCCCCCAGCACAGCACAGTATTACCCCACACCCTATTGTATGAGAACATCTATAAATATTTATGTAGAGGTTTCTCTGTGATAACCGCCCCCAGCACAGCACAGTATTACCCCAGACCCTATTGTATGATAAAATCTATAAATATTTATGTAGAGGTCTCTCTGTGATAACCGCCCCCAGCACAGCACAGTATTACCCCAGACCCTATTGTATGAGAACATCTATAAATATTTATGTAGAGGTCTCTCTGTGATAACCGCCCCCAGCACAGCACAGTATTACCCCAGACCCTATTGTATGATAACATCTATAAATATTTATGTAGAGGTCTCTCTGTGATAACCGCCCCCAGCACAGCACAGTATTACCCCAGACCCTACTGTATGATAACATCTATAAATATTTATGTAGAGGTCTCTCTGTGATAACCGGCCCCAGCACAGCACAGTATTACCCCAGACCCTATTGTATGAGACAATCTATAAATATTTGTGTAGAGGTTTCTCTGTGATAACCGCCCCCAGCACAGCACAGTATTACCCCAGACCCTACTGTATGATAACATCTATAAATATTTATGTAGAGGTCTCTCTGTGATAACCGCCCCCAGCACAGCACAGTATTACCCCACACCCTATTGTATGAGAACATCTATAAATATTTATGTAGAGGTTTCTCTGTGATAACCGCCCCCAGCACAGCACAGTATTACCCCACACCCTATTGTATGAGAACATCTATAACTATTTATGTAGAGGTCTCTCTGTGATAACCGCCCCCAGCACAGCACAGTATTACCCCAGACCCTACTGTATGATAACATCTATAAATATTTATGTAGAGGTCTCTCTGTGATAACCGCCCCCAGCACAGCACAGTATTACCCCACACCCTATTGTATGAGAACATCTATAAATATTTATGTAGAGGTTTCTCTGTGATAACCGCCCCCAGCACAGCACAGTATTACCCCAGACCCTACTGTATGATAACATCTATAAATATTTATGTAGAGGTCTCTCTGTGATAACCGCCCCCAGCACAGCACAGTATTACCCCACACCCTATTGTATGAGAACATCTATAAATATTTATGTAGAGGTTTCTCTGTGATAACCGCCCCCAGCACAGCACAGTATTACCCCACACCCTATTGTATGAGAACATCTATAACTATTTATGTAGAGGTCTCTCTGTGATAACCGCCCCCAGCACAGCACAGTATTACCCCAGACCCTACTGTATGATAACATCTATAAATATTTATGTAGAGGTCTCTCTGTGATAACCGCCCCCAGCACAGCACAGTATTACCCCACACCCTATTGTATGAGAACATCTATAAATATTTATGTAGAGGTTTCTCTGTGATAACCGCCCCCAGCACAGCACAGTATTACCCCAGACCCTACTGTATGATAACATCTATAAATATTTATGTAGAGGTCTCTCTGTGATAACCGCCCCCAGCACAGCACAGTATTACCCCACACCCTATTGTATGAGAACATCTATAAATATTTATGTAGAGGTTTCTCTGTGATAACCGCCCCCAGCACAGCACAGTATTACCCCACACCCTATTGTATGAGAACATCTATAACTATTTATGTAGAGGTCTCTCTGTGATAACCGCCCCCAGCACAGCACAGTATTATCCCAGACCCTACTGTATGATAACATCTATAAATATTTATGTAGAGGTCTCTCTGTGATAACCGCCCCCAGCACAGCACAGTATTACCCCAGACCCTATTGTATGAGAACATCTATAAATATTTATGTAGAGGTTTCTCTGTGATAACCGCCCCCAGCACAGCACAGTATTACCCCAGACCCTACTGTATGATAACATCTATAAATATTTATGTAGAGGTCTCTCTGTGATAACCGCCCCCAGCACAGCACAGTATTACCCCACACCCTATTGTATGAGAACATCTATAAATATTTATGTAGAGGTCTCTCTGTGATAACCGCCCCCAGCACAGCACAGTATTACCCCAGACCCTATTGTATGACAACATATATAAATATTTATGTAGAGGTTTCTCTGTGATAACCGCCCCCAGCACAGCACAGTATTACCCCACATCCTATTGTATGACAACATCTATAAATATTTATGTAGAGGTCTCTCTGTGATAACCGCCCCCAGCACAGCACAGTATTACCCCAGACCCTATTGTATGATAACATCTATAAATATTTATGTAGCGGTCTCTCTGTGATAACCGCCCCCAGCACAGCACAGTATTACCCCAGACCCTATTGTATGATAACATCTATAAATATTTATGTAGAGGTCTCTCTGTGATAACCGCCCCCAGCACAGCACAGTATTACCCCAGACCCTATTGTATGACAACATCTATAAATATTTATGTAGAGGTCTCTCTGTGATAACCGCCCCCAGCACAGCACAGTATTACCCCAGACCCTATTGTATGAGAACATCTATAAATATTTATGTAGAGGTCTCTCTGTGATAACCGCCCTCAGCACAGCACAGTATTACCCCACACCCTATTGTATGATAACATCTATAAATATTTATGTAGAGGTTTCTCTGTGATAACCGCCCCCAGCACAGCACAGTATTACCCCACACCCTATTGTATGAGAACATCTATAAATATTTATGTAGAGGTTTCTCTGTGATAACCGCCCCCAGCACAGCACAGTATTACCCCAGACCCTACTGTATGATAACATCTATAAATATTTATGTAGAGGTCTCTCTGTGATAACCGCCCCCAGCACAGCACAGTATTACCCCACACCCTATTGTATGAGAACATCTATAAATATTTATGTAGAGGTTTCTCTGTGATAACCGCCCCCAGCACAGCACAGTATTACCCCACACCCTATTGTATGAGAACATCTATAACTATTTATGTAGAGGTCTCTCTGTGATAACCGCCCCCAGCACAGCACAGTATTACCCCACACCCTATTGTATGAGAACATCTATAAATATTTATGTAGAGGCCTCTCTGTGATAACCGCCCCCAGCACAGCACAGTATTACCCCAGACCCTACTGTATGATAACATCTATAAATATTTATGTAGAGGTCTCTCTGTGATAACCGCCCCCAGCACAGCACAGTATTACCCCACACCCTATTGTATGAGAACATCTATAATATTTATGTAGAGGTTTCTCTGTGATAACCGCCCCCAGCACAGCACAGTATTACCCCAGACCCTACTGTATGATAACATCTATAAATATTTATGTAGAGGTCTCTCTGTGATAACCGCCCCCAGCACAGCACAGTATTACCCCACACCCTATTGTATGAGAACATCTATAAATATTTATGTAGAGGTCTCTCTGTGATAACCGCCCCCAGCACAGCACAGTATTACCCCAGACCCTATTGTATGACAACATCTATAAATATTTATGTAGAGGTTTCTCTGTGATAACCGCCCCCAGCACAGCACAGTATTACCCCACACCCTATTGTATGACATCTATAAATATTTATGTAGAGGTCTCTCTGTGATAACCGCCCCCAGCACAGCACAGTATTACCCCAGACCCTATTGTATGATAACATCTATAAATATTTATGTAGCGGTCTCTCTGTGATAACCGCCCCCAGCACAGCACAGTATTACCCCAGACCCTATTGTATGATAACATCTATAAATATTTATGTAGAGGTCTCTCTGTGATAACCGCCCCCAGCACAGCACAGTATTACCCCAGACCCTATTGTATGACAACATCTATAAATATTTATGTAGAGGTCTCTCTGTGATAACCGCCCCCAGCACAGCACAGTATTACCCCAGACCCTATTGTATGAGAACATCTATAAATATTTATGTAGAGGTCTCTCTGTGATAACCGCCCCCAGCACAGCACAGTATTACCCCAGACCCTATTGTATGATAACATCTATAAATATTTATGTAGAGGTCTCTCTGTGATAACCGCCCCCAGCACAGCACAGTATTACCCCACACCCTATTGTATGAGAACATCTATAAATATTTATGTAGAGGTTTCTCTGTGATAACCGCCCCCAGCACAGCACAGTATTACCCCACACCCTATTGTATGATAACATCTATAAATATTTATGTAGAGGTTTCTCTGTGATAACCGCCCCCAGCACAGCACAGTATTACCCCAGACCCTATTGTATGATAACATCTATAAATATTTATGTAGAGGTCTCTCTGTGATAACCGCCCCCAGCACAGCACAGTATTACCCCAGACCCTATTGTATGACAACATATATAAATATTTATGTAGAGGTTTCTCTGTGATAACCGCCCCCAGCACAGCACAGTATTACCCCACATCCTATTGTATGACAACATCTATAAATATTTATGTAGAGGTCTCTCTGTGATAACCGCCCCCAGCACAGCACAGTATTACCCCAGACCCTATTGTATGATAACATCTATAAATATTTATGTAGCGGTCTCTCTGTGATAACCGCCCCCAGCACAGCACAGTATTACCCCAGACCCTATTGTATGATAACATCTATAAATATTTATGTAGAGGTCTCTCTGTGATAACCGCCCCCAGCACAGCACAGTATTACCCCAGACCCTATTGTATGACAACATCTATAAATATTTATGTAGAGGTCTCTCTGTGATAACCGCCCCCAGCACAGCACAGTATTACCCCAGACCCTATTGTATGAGAACATCTATAAATATTTATGTAGAGGTCTCTCTGTGATAACCGCCCCCAGCACAGCACAGTATTACCCCACACCCTATTGTATGATAACATCTATAAATATTTATGTAGAGGTTTCTCTGTGATAACCGCCCCCAGCACAGCACAGTATTACCCCACACCCTATTGTATGAGAACATCTATAAATATTTATGTAGAGGTTTCTCTGTGATAACCGCCCCCAGCACAGCACAGTATTACCCCAGACCCTACTGTATGATAACATCTATAAATATTTATGTAGAGGTCTCTCTGTGATAACCGCCCCCAGCACAGCACAGTATTACCCCACACCCTATTGTATGAGAACATCTATAAATATTTATGTAGAGGTTTCTCTGTGATAACCGCCCCCAGCACAGCACAGTATTACCCCACACCCTATTGTATGAGAACATCTATAACTATTTATGTAGAGGTCTCTCTGTGATAACCGCCCCCAGCACAGCACAGTATTACCCCACACCCTATTGTATGAGAACATCTATAAATATTTATGTAGAGGCCTCTCTGTGATAACCGCCCCCAGCACAGCACAGTATTACCCCAGACCCTACTGTATGATAACATCTATAAATATTTATGTAGAGGTCTCTCTGTGATAACCGCCCCCAGCACAGCACAGTATTACCCCACACCCTATTGTATGAGAACATCTATAATATTTATGTAGAGGTTTCTCTGTGATAACCGCCCCCAGCACAGCACAGTATTACCCCAGACCCTACTGTATGATAACATCTATAAATATTTATGTAGAGGTCTCTCTGTGATAACCGCCCCCAGCACAGCACAGTATTACCCCACACCCTATTGTATGAGAACATCTATAAATATTTATGTAGAGGTCTCTCTGTGATAACCGCCCCCAGCACAGCACAGTATTACCCCAGACCCTATTGTATGACAACATCTATAAATATTTATGTAGAGGTTTCTCTGTGATAACCGCCCCCAGCACAGCACAGTATTACCCCACACCCTATTGTATGACATCTATAAATATTTATGTAGAGGTCTCTCTGTGATAACCGCCCCCAGCACAGCACAGTATTACCCCAGACCCTATTGTATGATAACATCTATAAATATTTATGTAGCGGTCTCTCTGTGATAACCGCCCCCAGCACAGCACAGTATTACCCCAGACCCTATTGTATGATAACATCTATAAATATTTATGTAGAGGTCTCTCTGTGATAACCGCCCCCAGCACAGCACAGTATTACCCCAGACCCTATTGTATGACAACATCTATAAATATTTATGTAGAGGTCTCTCTGTGATAACCGCCCCCAGCACAGCACAGTATTACCCCAGACCCTATTGTATGAGAACATCTATAAATATTTATGTAGAGGTCTCTCTGTGATAACCGCCCCCAGCACAGCACAGTATTACCCCAGACCCTATTGTATGATAACATCTATAAATATTTATGTAGAGGTCTCTCTGTGATAACCGCCCCCAGCACAGCACAGTATTACCCCACACCCTATTGTATGAGAACATCTATAAATATTTATGTAGAGGTTTCTCTGTGATAACCGCCCCCAGCACAGCACAGTATTACCCCAGACCCTATTGTATGAGAACATCTATAAATATTTATGTAGAGGTTTCTCTGTGATAACCGCCCCCAGCACAGCACAGTATTACCCCAGACCCTATTGTATGATAACATCTATAAATATTTATGTAGAGGTCTCTCTGTGATAACCGCCCCCAGCACAGCACAGTATTACCCCACACCCTATTGTATGAGAACATCTATAAATATTTATGTAGAGGTCTCTCTGTGATAACCGGCCCCAGCACAGCACAGTATTACCCCACACCCTATTGTATGATAACATCTATAAATATTTATGTAGAGGTTTCTCTGTGATAACCGCCCCCAGCACAGCACAGTATTACCCCAGACCCTATTGTATGAGAACATCTATAAATATTTATGTAGAGGTTTCTCTGTGATAACCGCCCCCAGCACAGCACAGTATTACCCCAGACCCTATTGTATGAGAACATCTATAACTATGAACATCCTGGTACAAACATTAACCCTCATTTCGGCCAGTTTTAGCCTGAAGCCATGAACCCTCTGTTGTTTGCCCATATTTGCAGCACACCGGGGGAACTTGGCGCTAGTTCATTGATTTATACCGGGGACACCTTTATTCAGAGCTCTTCTATCTGCTGTAGAGATCTGAATCCTCCATAGATGATGATTTGACACTGCAGCCGCCAGCAGAGGGAGCACGGGAGCTAACGGCCTTCCACTCCATGTACTGTGTGACAGCTGCGCCCCCGCGGCCCGGGCCCCTTCCTCCGCCGCAGTCACCGCTCTCTTCCTGTTCCCGGCTGTCGTCCGTCCCTCCTGCTCCGGGAGCGCCGCCGGGGACAGGAGCAGAGGAGCGGTATTATCTTCCTGCACCGCCGGTTACTTGAACGAGACCGTTGGGAGCGGGACCGTTGCCGCGCAGAGAACGTGACACAACGTGATGACATCATCGCGCCGCACAGCGTCCCCTGTGAGACGTGATAGAAGAGGCGCTAGAGACTGCAGAGGACGGCAGCCTGGAATAGATGAGTATGGGCTTTTCATATATTGTTTATATTATTTGGCCACTAAATGGTGGGCTGTGGAGCCATCATAGCTATGGGGTACATCATACTGGGGGTCTGTGGAGACATCCTATTATATGGGGGTCTGTGGGAATGTTATACTGGGGGCTGTGGAGCCATCATAGCTATGGGTTACATTATACTGGGGGTCTGTGGGGACATCCTATTATATGGGGGTCTGTGGGAATGTTATACTGGGGGCTGTGGGGACATTATAGCTATGGGGTACATCATACTGGGGGTCTGTGGGGACATCCTTTTATATGGGGGTCTGTGGAAATGTTATACGGGGGGCTGTGAGGACATCATATTATATGACAATCTGTGGGGTTTGTTATTCTGGGGTCTGTGGAGACATCATAACTATGGGGTACATTATACTGGGAGTCTGTGGGGACATCCTATTATATGGGGGTCTGTGGAAATGTTATACTGGGTGCTGTGGGGACATATTATATGGGGGTCTGTGAGGAATGTTATACTGGGGTCTGTGGGGACATAACATTATATGGGGGTCTATGGGAATGTTACACTGGAAGCTGTAGGGACATCATACTTTAGGGGACTGTGGTGACTATACTGTATGGGATGCTGTGGTGGTTATCTGGGATGCTGTGGTGGTTATCATATTTTATATAGGGACTGTGATAGGCATCATACTATATAGTAGGGGGGCTGTAGTAACCATTTTGTATGGGGGGGGGCTGTCATGGACACCATACTTCATATGAGGGACTATGGTGACCATATTATTTGGGGGCTGTGGTGACCATTATACTGAGTGGGGGAGGTGGGAGCACAGTTTGGAGAGAGAAGTATGGTGAGTAGTACGTGGGCATAGTGTGAAGAGGGGGCACAGTATTAATATGAAGAGTGGACAGCTTGAAATGGAGGCACGGTAAAAAGAGGTGTTAACATGGTGGAGGGGACAGTGTGGAGATACAGAAAGGGAAAATAGTGGAGAGGGGACAGCCATGGTATTGGCCTTGGTTCATAAGGGCGCATGGTGTGGTGGTTAAAAATTCATAAAGCGGAAAATGTGATAGCTTTAAGAGCCTTTTTTAGGGCAGAATAGGAACAGATATTTTTATGTAAGGGGCATTATAATCACACTCTATTTTTAAGGGCACTGTGTCGGGATGTGCTGCAGCAGACCAGAGAAGATGGAAGCTGCAGAGACGAGCTGTGGATGTCCAAAATCCTCATGGCATCTGGACTACATAGAAACAAAAGGGATTAAAACGCCTCAAATAAAAGAAGATGTCATCTATAAAGTATCTGGATGTAAATTTTAATTTATGATACTGACTATGCCTCTTCAGTACTGTGATTCCTGTATGGACCGTAGTAAGATCAGCGCTCTCCTCTCCTGACATCCTCTGTGCTGCTGTGGACCTGCTCCTTCCTCTGTATCAGTCTGTGAGCTCCTGTAAGATCAGCCCTCTTCTCTCCTGACATCCTCTGTGCCGCTGTGGACCTGCTACTTTCTCTGTGTTTGTCTGTGAGCTCCTGTAAGATCAGCTCTCTCCTGACATCCTCTGTGCTTCTGTAAACCTGCTTTTTCTTCTTTGTCTGTCTGTGACCCCTTGTAAGATCAGCGCTCTTGTCTCCTGACATCCTCTATGCTGCTGTGGTCCTGCTCCTTCTTCTGTGTCTTTCTGTGAGCTCTTATAAGATCATCGCTCTCCTCTCCTGACATCCTCTGTGCTGCTGTGGACCTTCTCCTTCCTCTATGTATCTCTGTGACCTCCTGTAAGATCAGCGTTCTCCTCTCCTGACATCCTCTGTGCTGCTGTGGACCTGCTCCTTCCTCTGTGTCTGTCTGTGACCTCCTGTAAGATCAGCGCTCTCCTCTCCTGACATACTATGTGCTGCTGTGGACTTGCTCCTTCCTCTGTGTATCTCTGTGACCTCCTGTAAGATCAGCCCTCTCCTCTCCTGTCATCCTCCGTTCCGCTGTGGATCTGCTCTTTCCTCTATGTATCTCTGTGACCTCCTGTAAGATCAGCGTTCTCCTCTCCTGACATCCTCTGTGCTGCTGTGGACCTGCTCCTTCCTCTGTGTCTGTCTGTGACCTCCTGTAAGATCGGCGCTCTCCTCTCCTGATATCCTCTGTGGTTCTTCTCTTTCCTCTATGTAGCTCTGTGACCTAATGTAAAATTAGCGCTTGCCTCTCCTGATATCCTCTGTGCTGCTGTGGACCTGCTTCTTCCTCTGTGTCTGTCTGTGACCTCCTGTAAGATCAGTGCTCTCCTCTCCTGACATCCTCTGTGCTGCTGTGGACCTGCTCTTTCCTCTGTTTCTGTCTGTGAGCTCCTGTAAGATCAGCGCTCTCCTCTCCTGACATCCTGTGTGCTGCTGTGGACCTGCTTCTTCCTCTGTGTCTGTCTGTGACCTCCTGTAAGATCAGCGCTCTCCTCTCCTGACATCCTCTGTGCTGCTGTGGACCTGCTTCTTCCTCTGTGTCTGTCTGTGAGCTCCTGTAAGATCAGTGCTCGCCAGAAAAAAATAAATCTGCACTAAATACACATGGGAAAAATACTCAATATAGGCACGGCACTTTTGAATTCTCATAGACTTTGCTGGCTTCACAATGGACATGCAGATTTTGCTGCAGATTTTTGAAAATCCACGTCAAAATACGCAGCGTGAGCACAGGGCCTTAGAGCCGCTGCCATACATGTCTAGCGGGGACATCTCTAAAGATCAAAAGCATAGTCAGTGTGAAATTGAGGCGGAGCCCCCCATACATATTAGGTTGTTGACTTAATCTTTTGATATCAGCTGGTTGGGCCGACATTAAAGCAACACTCCAGCATTTTTTTTTATTTTATCACTAGAGGGGTGCCTTAAATCTTACCCTACTCATATACTCACCTGCTGCCCTCTTCATTTTTCTGCAGCTCTACTCCTGTAGGTCTCCGGCACAAGTCTATAAGAGCCTTGTCTGGCCTCGTTCTGGCTCTGATAGAGATGTATTCAGAGCTTGTCACGTAACTTCTGACTTAAGGATAGTCAGACGTTGCGGTCAGAATATGGCACCATGGGACTGGAGAGGGGTCCGTAAAAGGTGAAGATGCCGGAAGGTGAGTACAAGAGTTGGGTCAAGGACCTTAGAAGCTCCACTCCAGAGGTAAAAAAAAAAGCAAAAAATAATCAAAAATGTGTGGTGCTTTAATAATCTAATGTCTGTGAGGAACGTAAAGGGAATCTGTCACCAGGTGTTTGCTACATAATCTGATAGCAGCATAAAGTAGAGACAGAGACCTTGATTCCACAGATCTGTCACTTACTGAGCTGCTTAGTGTAGTTATAACTAAGGGTACCTTCACACTTTAGCGATGCAGCAGCGATCCGACCAGCGATCTGACCTGGTCAGGATCGCTGCTGCATCGCTACATGGTCGCTACATGGTCGCTGGTGAGCTGTCAATCAGGCAGATCTCACCAGCGACCAGTGACCAGCCCCCAGCCAGCAGCGACGTGCAAGCGACGCTGCGCTTGCACGGAGCCGGCGTCTGGAAGCTGCGGACACTGGTAACTAAGGTAAACATCGGGTATGGTTACCCGATGTTTACCTTAGTTACCAGCGCACACCGCTTAACTTAGCGTGTGCAGGGAGCAGGAGCCAGCACTGGCAGCGTGAGAGCTGCGGAGGCTGGTAACGAAGGTAAATATCGGGTAACCACCTTGGTTACCCGATGTTTACCCTGGTTACAGCTTACCGCAGGCTGTCAGACGCCGGCTCCTGCTCCCTGCACATTCAGGATTGTTGCTCTCTCGCTGTCACACACAGCGATGTGTGCTTATCAGCGGGAGAGCAACAATAAAAAAATTAACCAGCACTGTGTGTAACGAGCAGCGATCTCACAGCAGGAGCAAGATCGCTGCTCAGTGTCACACACAGCGAGATCGCTAATGAGGTCACAAAAAACGTGACTCAGCAGCGATCTCAGTAGCGATCTCGCTGTGTGTGAAGTACCCCTAAATCACTGTTTTATCAGCAGATTATCACTAGAGGAATAGTAAAGCTGCTGTATAACCCTGCCCCCACCACTGATTTCTGTGTACACTATATATTGGCAGACATCTGCCAATCAGTGGTGTGGGTGAGGTTATGCAGAGCTCAACATTCAGAGAGATGGTAGATCTGAAGCAGATAAAACACTGATTTTATCAAAATAAAGGCAAGCAGCTCATTAAGTGCATTCATCACTGGAATCAGGGACTCTGTCTCTACAGTATGCTGCTCTCAGATGGGGTAGTAAAAACCTTGTAATAGATTCCCTTAAGGCCTGTTTTGCACGCCAGTGAAAAACACAGACTTTTTCACTGATGTGTTAAAAACGGATATGTCCCTCCATGTGCTGTGATTCCCGACACACGGTTGTCTATGTGCAATCCGTGATACGTGATCCGTCATCTGTGATTGCATGGTGATAAACTCCCAGCTGTCCGTGGTGCTGAACTCTTCAGCTCTGCTGTGTTTTCGCCCCCGCTGCAGCTACTTCTGGGTCGGCTGTGGCTGCATAAATGAATATGTATGACAGTAATTAGCCGGCTCTGAAGCAGCAGACAGCAGAGGCTGGAGACAATGTCGCTGGAGAAGGTGAGTATAAAAAGCATTTTATTTTCAATGTACGTGTTTTTCTGGTACGTGTTTCACGGATCACACCATAGTGTGGTCCATGGGACATCAGTGATGTCAGAAAAAATGGACATGTCTCAGTGCGGAAAACAGGACACACGTGTACGCCGCACGGAGACATAGTCAGTGAAAAATCCCTGATGTGTGCGCATACCCATTGATTATAATGAGTCTGCATATGTCCGTGATTCAGGTATGTATAAAAACTAGCACATACGTACCAGAATCACTGACGTCTGAAAGAGGCCTAAGGGTGTGATTTTTAAAGAGGCTCTAGGCCGTCGCGTGTAAGGGGGGATGGGAAGGAGGACGTGCGTCTTCCCACCCATCACCCCGGCAACCGAGCACTGCAACGGCGTCCAGGGGGCAGGAGCAGCGTAAATACGTGGCGCGTCTGTGCCAGGAACGTAAGTCACGTGATGTATGGTACTGCCCCCCCACATAATGTAAACAAAGAGCCAACTAGCCTCGCAGGCAATGGATCGTTATAAGCAGCGTAATCCATCTAGTGGGCTGAATAGATGGAACAGCCATATACTGTACACAGGGGATAAAAGTAATGGCAAGACATATCACATATTAGGATTAATCCCACAAATAAAGATAGAAATACCCCGCAAACCATACATCATATTTAAACAGCACACGATATCCCCAAAGACAATGTAATAAGGACCATAATACAAAATGACCCACTCTGATATCCATATTGAGACTGTACCGTAAAGGTACCGTCACACTAAGCAACATCGCTAGCAACATCGCTGCTGAGGCACAACTTGCTAGCGATGTCGCTGTGTGTGACATCCAGCAACAACCTGGCCCCTGCTGTGAGGTCGCCGGTTGTTGCTGAATGTCCTGGACCATTTTTTAGTTGTTGCTCTCCCGCTGTGAAGCACTCATCGCTGTGTGTGACAGCGACAGAGCAACAACTGAATGTGCAGGGAGCCGGCTTCTGCGGACGCTGGTAACCACGGTAAACATCGGGTAACCAAGAGGCCCTTACCTTGGTTACCCGATATTTATCTTCGTTACCTGCGTCCGCCGCTCTCACACTGCCAGTGCCGGCTCCCTGCTCCCTGCACACATAGCCAGACTACACATCGGGTAATTAACCCTATGTGTACTCTGGCTAGGAGTGCAGGGAGCCAGCGCTAAGCAGTGTGCGCTGGTAACCAAGGTAAATATCAGGTTGGTTACCCGATATTTACCTTAGTTACAAAGCGCAGCATCGCTTCCACGCGTCGCTGCTGGCTGGGGGCTGGTCACTGTTTGCTGGTGAGATCTGCCTGTTTGACAGCTCACCAGCAACCCGTGTAGCGACGCTCCAGCGATCCCTGCCAGGTCAGGTTGCTGGTGGGATCGCTGGAGCGTCGCTTAGTGTGACGGTACCTTAAAAGGAAGCTAGCGTTCGTTCTCAGGGAAGCCCCCCTAGAAAAACCAGCAGGGGCAAACCTGAGCTGGCATGCCAGCCTCCCCCATTCAACAAAAGTGAAATAGCAAAGAAAAAAACAAAAATAGAAAAAAGGACAATATATAATTAATCAGAATCAAAAGTATTCTTGTATTCAGGGTCCTGACGAGTATAACGGGGACACAATTGTGTCCATCCCTTCTTCATGCACGCTACAGTAGGACGTTGTGCTTGAATCCTGTTCGTAAATGTTCCACATGGTCCAAAGGAGGATAGGTGGCCAACATCAAAAAATGTAGAAGTGCTCAATCATAGGAGGGGAATAAGAGCATGAGCCATAATAACCAGCATGGACCTAAATAAGAAAAGTGAGACAATTAAAAACAATAAAAACAACAGTAAAGCCCTCAAACAGATAGAAACTACAAAAAGGATTTAAAAGTGGCAGCTTCATTTAGACCTTGGGTTGAGATGGTATCAAGGGTGACCACCCAACGGGTCTCTTTTTGCAGGAGTCGACGCTTAATATGCCCTCCCCTATTGCCCATGTACATGAGGTCAATCTCCCTAACAACAAAACCCCTTGGGTTAGGGGTGCTTCACACATAGCGAGATCGCTACCGAAATCGCTGCTACGTCACGGTTTTGGTGACGCAACAGTGACCTCATTAGCGATCTCGCTGTGTGTGACACTAAGCAGCGATCTGGCCCCTGCTGTGAGATCGCTGCTCGCTACACACAGCCCTGGTTCGTTTTTTTATTGTCGCTCTCCCGCTGTGACGCACAGATCGCTGTGTGTGACAGCGACGAAATGAAGCGAGCAGAGAGCAGGAGCCGGCATCTGGCAGCTGCGGTAAAGCTGTAACCAGGGTAAACAGGTAACCAAGGTGGTTACCCGATATTTACCTTCGTTACCAGCCTCCGCCGCTCTCACGCTGCCAGTGCCGGCTCCCAGCTCTCTGCACATGTGGCTGCAGTACACATCGGATTAATTAACCCGATGTGTACTGTAGCTAGGAGTGCAGGGAGCCAGCGCTAAGCAGTGTGCGCTGCTCTCTGCACATGTAGCTGCAGTACACATCGGGTTAATTAACCCGATGTGTCCTGTAGCTAGGAGAGCAGGGAGCCAGCGCTAAGCAGTGTGCGCTGCTCTCTGCACATGTAGCTGCAGTACACATCGGGTTAATTAACCCGATGTGTAATGTAGGTTGGAGAGCAGGGAGCCAGTGCTAAGCGGTGTGCGCGGCTCCATGCTCTCTGCACATGTAGCGACGTTATGATCGCTGCTGCGTCGCTGTGTTTGACAGCTAAGCAGTGATCATAACAGCGACTTACTAGGTCGCTGTTACGTCACAGAAAATGGTGACGTAACAGCGACGTCGTTATCGCTGTCGCTATGTGTGAACCCAGCCTTAAGGCCCCGTCACACTAAGCAACATCGCTAGCAACATCGCTGCTAACGAACAACTTTTGTGACGTTGCTAGCGATGTTGCTGTGTGTGACATCCAGCAACAACCTGGCCCCTGCTGTGAGGTCGTTGGTTGTTGCTGAATGTCCTGGGCCATTTTTTAGTTGTTGCTGTCCCGCTGTGAAGCACAGATCGCTGTGTGTGACAGCGAGACAGCAACAACTAAATGTGCAGGCAGCAGGAGCCGGCTTCTGCGGAGGCTGGTAACCAATGTAAACATTGGGTAACCAAGAAGCCCTGTCCTTGGTTACCCGATATTTACCTTTGTTACCAGCCTCCGCCGCTCTCACTGTCAGTGCCGGCTCCTGCTCTGTGCACATGTAGCTGCAGGACACATCGGGTTAATTAATTAATTAACCCGATGTGTGCTGTAGCTAGGAGAGCAGGGAGCCAGCGCTAAGCATTGTGCGCTGCTCCCTGCTCTGTGCACATTTAGCTACAGCACACATCAGGTAATTAACCCGATGTGTGCTGTAACTAGGAGAGCAGGGAGCCAGCGCTCAGTGTGCACTGCTCCCTGTTCTCTGCACGTGTAGCTCCGTGCACTGGTAACCAAGGTAAATATCGGGTTGGTTACCCGATATTTACCTTAGTTACCAAGCGCAGCATCTTCCACGCGGCGCTGGGGGCTGGTCAGTGGTTGCTGGTGAGCTCACCAACAACTCGTGTAGCGACGCTCCAGCGATCCCTGCCAGGTCAGGTTGCTGGTGGGATCGCTGGAGCGTCGCAGTGTGACATCTCACCAGCAACCTCCTAGCAACTTACCAGCGATCCCTATCGTTGTTGGGATCGCTGGTAAGTTGCTTAGTGTGACTGGACCTTAACTGTGATGGCAAAGAAAGAAGTATTTAGGAATTGCCTCCACTCTGCAGCCTATCTACCCGATCTCCTTAGACACATTCTTGGACCACTATTGAAGTCTCCTATTGTCACGGTTGCAAATAGGATTATTCATTCATAAAATTAAGAACAAAGTTTCTGTGGTCTGTTCTCCAAATCTGTACTTGATTTTTCTTAGATCTTATTCTGATACCTAATGATTTGAGGTGTTCAAACAATTAGACAAGATAAGGATATCTACCAGATATGTAGAATAAGATGAATTATATCCCCCTAGAGGACATTCTCAGTCAAGATATAGAAGCCCTTTTATTCAGTGTCCAAAAAGAAAAAAAATCTTTTGTTACATTCTATTAGCCTTAAGCTGGGTTTACACACTGAGACTTTCTAGCGATCCAACCTGCGATCTCAACCTAGCCGGGATCGCTACAAAGTCTCTGGTGAGCTGTCAAACAGGCAAACCTGGCCAACGACGCAACAGCGATCCGGACCTGCAGAGCGACCTAGCTGGTTGTTGGGGACGTGTCAAAGCTGCAATTTGAAAGGGAAGTCGCTGTAAAGTCCCCTTTACACACTGAAACTTTGTAGCGATGCATGCTGCACAGCGGGAAACAAAGGACCTAGGAATGGTCCTGAACGATTTGTAGCGATCACAACTTCACAGCAGGGGCCAGGTCGCTGATAGGTTTCACACACTGCAATGTCGCTGGGGAGGTCGCTGTAACGTCACAAAACCGGTGACGTTACAGCGATGTCGTTTGCGATGTTGCAGTGTGTAAAGCCACCTTTAAGCGGGCTTTACACGCTACAATATATCTAACGATGTGCCGGCGGGGTCGCGTCGTAAGGTTCGCACATCCGGCATTGTTAGTGTTGTAGTTGCGTGTGACACCTACGTGCGATTCAGATTGTATGCAAAAACGTTGATCGCATACACGTCGTTCATTTTCTAAAAATTGAACGTCCGGTTTTTCAATGTTCCCGAAGCAGCACACATCGCTATGTGTGACACCCCGGGAACGATGAACACCGCTTACCTGCGTCCTGCCGGCAATGCTGAAGCAAGGAGGTGGGCGGCATGTTTACGTCCCGCTCTTCTCCGCCCCTCTGCTTCTATTGGCCAGCCGCTGTGTGACGTTGCTGTGACGCCGAACGTCCCTCCGCGTTCAGGAAGTGGATGTTCGCCGCCCACAGCGAGGTCGTATGGAAGGTAAGTACGTGTGACGGGGGTTACAGCATTGTGCGACACGGGCAACAAATTGCCCGTGCCGCACAAACGATGGGAACGGGTGCGATCACAAATGCGATTGCACGTTTAATTGAAACGTGTAAAGCAGCCTTTAGTCATTGAAGAAGGCTCACGCCGAAACGTCATTTCTTTATTGACTGCTTATTATCGAACAAAAAGAGTGCCTGATTTTTTTCATTATATGGACTATTTTTTTCTCCTGAGCACCAATTATACGGTGAGGTGAACCTCTTTACATAGGTGGCTTATATAGTCGGCCGATTGGGTGACCCTGCTTCCCAGAATGAAATTCATGAGTCTGGATTAAAGGAGTGGTCCACTATACAGCATAGTGGCCACACACCACTGTAAAACTCATAAAGAAGGCTTTTCTCAAATGTGTAGTACATTCTGCCTCTGAATGGCGATATTGCGATCCGCTCATCACCATCAAGTGACCCCCCCCCCGACTCCGTGACCTCTGAGATCCAGTGATGTCACTTCAAATTCCAGTTGACCAGACATCATCGAGGTGGACCCCAGTCTCCCTGAGCGACTAGGCTGTAGGTGGAGTTTCACCGCTTGTCACAGCCCAGCATCGCTCCTGCTTGCGGCACTCTGCAGTGAAGGAGAGCAAGGACATGCTGGGTTGTGACGATCAGTGAAACTCCGCCCACAGCCCAGTCACTGAGGGAGACTGGGGCCCTGCTCAGTGATGTCGGGTCAACTGGAAGTTGACTTGACATCAACGGATCTAAGAGGTCATGGAGCTCGGGTATCATGTGATTATCGCGCCCAGGGAAGGGTGTACTCGGTCCCGAGCTGCTTGCAACTGGGAATGTCACTCTGGTGGCCATTACCCGGTCCCGTGCCCTGGGGCTTCTTTTGTATAAGTGGTATTTACAGTAGAGATAATAGTTAATGTTCATGTGACGCCCCCTGCGGGCTGCGGTTAAAGGTAGAGAACCGCCACTGCTCAATGTGGGTACTCCCATAGCTGGGGGTTGTTGCAGCAATGGTGTTAGGCGCTCCGCAGGTAGGGCTACACAAGGGAGATGTAACAGGGTAATAACGGAAACCACACCAGGTTGCCTTTAACAGTCTCTACTTACTCGGACCCAGGGATATCTGGTTCAGGTCCCATGGAGTATCATTGCCAATGTAGTGATCCAGGTTGCTCTGTCCCCGGCACTCTGTTGGTTGGGTCCCCGTAGCGTGGAGCGTTTGGGGCCCGACTGTCCCTTTTGGGGTACAGTCTCCTCCGTACGGCGGGTAGTGCGGACCCTGTGGGGAGGTAAGTGTCCGAACCCCGATCCTAGTATACTGCTGATGCCCCCGGATTATTTAGTTCGGTGAAATCCGTGAAGGTGTCCTCACCGTGCAGGTGTTTATCAAGCCGTGTAGAACTGGCGCCTGATCTAGGACCCTGTGCCCCATGCATGCTCCGGTTCCAGCGGTACCTGTCCGTACCCGCCCTGGCGACCTCTCTCCCGTGCCCCCGGGGTCACCGTTGCTTGGACCAAGCTTAGGCACGTCCGCAAACCTCTCTGTGTGCAACACTTCTGTTGACTGACTTCTGACCCCTCCCACCAGGTGGGCTAAACCCGGGACTCGTTCCTTTCTATGGCGACCATCCCCTTACATAGTTAACCCTCTATGCCCGGTGTGGAGTGGAGAACTAGGATTTTGGTTGTGCTTTGATGGTATCGACACTGGTACTCCAGGTCCCAGGAGGTAGGTCCTGCATCCCCAAGAGGATGTGTGCCACCCCCGTGTCAGCAGCCGGGCTGCTCAGATCCAGATCCGCGGTGGCTCGAGGGGTGTCCGGACCCGGGGGTTGTGCAACCACTCAAATGAAGGGGGATATTTACATGGGATTGTGTTTAGAGTTTGTGACACCACCCGTGGTGTGTGGTAATGTGGAGTGCCACCGCTGCAGTTGGGAGTACCTGGGTGCGATGGAGTGGGGCAGCCAGGTGTTAGAACCCGTCACGGGTAGGGCGAATGCCCCGGGACTCGGTGATGGTGTTCGGGGACTTTTGTTGGGTGCGAAGGGGTCACTTTCGTACTCACTCAGTCCATTAAGCTGACACCGACAACTGGATAAACCAAAGTTATGTATACCGCTGCCGCTGAGGGAAGATAGTTCGAGTCCCGTCCCCAATGATGCTGTCTAGTGATCTGTGACCTTCTTCCTGGCACTAAGTTTACTTCTCTGTTGGTCCCGGTAGTATGGAACTAGTCGGGTCCCGCTCCCCACTATGGCTAAGTGTGGGAGCTTGCTCTCAGGGTTCACGCTTGGGATTTTCTGGACCGTTTTGGTGGAAAGTCCTATCCCCCTCGTGGCGCCAGTACCCCGATTTTTGGAGCGTGTGGAGAGCGGATCTTGGAAATACCATTGGTATAACCTGTGTAACTGCACAAGGACCCAAGCGTTAAGGGGGACCACTTCTACCTCCAAAGCAGATGGCTGTGTGCAATATGATGTGCTATTTATTAGGAAGAAAAGTGCTTGACCATAAAACGGCACTCATTCAAAAGTCTTATTAATATAAAGATATCAATTTTATTTGTGTATATTTTCATTAAAAAGAGACATACAAATTACATAAATAAAAACACCAAAATTGTACAGAACCCATCCTGCACCCAAATCCTCCTGATATATAGCAACAATTAGGCTGGAGTCACACTTGTAAGTGTAAAATCGGACCGAGTCTCATGCTAGAAACTAGCATGAGCTCTGTCCGAGTGTTGATCAGTGTTCAGTGCAACAGCAATACGATTCTGTGATTTTTCTCATGATTGTAGTCCATGTGCAATCCGTATGTGATCCGTTTTTATTCTCAGCAGCTATGTCATCTGCCATTCAGCTTCTACATGGCCGCTGACAGCAGACACAGACAGAGCCATGTAGCAGAGCTGAATGGCCGCTGACAGCAGACACAGACAGAGCCGCACGATCAGAATGAAGTCGGATGAACTTCACACGACTTTATTGTCATCCCGTGGCTCTGTCTGTGTGTCATGGCCTGATTTTCGGTCACCGGTGAAGGTCTCACTGTTGACCGCAAATCCCCTGAGTGACTTAAGTGATCTGCGCTATCTGCGGTGCCGTCACTGAGATTACCCGCGGTCACAGCTGAAGTCCTCCCGCTGAGATCTGTGGCTACAGGTGACCTGAGTGACGTCATCGCTGATAGCGCGACTTACTTCAGTCGCTGCGGGGAGCTCACAGAGAGCGGTTGTGGTCTGTGACCGCTCTCTGTCAGCTTCTGATGTAGCAGAGCTGAAAGCGTCGTGTGACCTGTGGATTACGTCGGACCTGGAAGGGTATTTGGGGACTTGAATAAAGTGGTGAAAGAGGGGTTTTTTTTGTCACTTATTTCAAATAAAGGATTTTTGGGTGTATGTCGTTATTTTCTTTATCTTACGGGTTAATCATGGAAGGTATCTCGGGGAGACGCCTGCCATGATTAACCTAGGACTTAATGGCAGCTATGGGCTGCTGCCATTAACTCATTACCCCGATTGCTACCGCACCAGGGCAATTAGGGATAAGCCGGTAAAAGTCCCGGGACTGTCGCATCTAATGGATGCGGCAATTCCGGGCGGCTGCTGGCTGATATTTTTAGGGTGGGGGGCTCCCCATGGCGTGGCGCTCCCCATCCTGACAATACCAGCCTCCAGCCGTATGGCTTTACCCTGGCTGGTATGAAAATTGGGGGGACCGCACGTCTTTTTTTTAAATTATTTAATTTACTGCATGATATAGAATCGCAGCTGTGATTGGTTGCAGTGAGACAGCTGTCACTCAAGGTGGGGGCGTGTCTGACTGCAACCAATCATAGGCGCCGGTGGGCGGGGAAAGCAGTGAATACGTGATGGAATAATGAGCGGCCGGCATTTTCAAAAGAGGAAAAGCCGCCGGAGCAGTGTGAACGCCGTGCGGCGCCGCGCCGATGATCGGGGATCAGTGAGTATGAGAGAGGGGGGAGAGGGATAGACCGACAGAGAGAGGGACAGACAGAGAGAGAATAGAGACCGAGAGGGAGTGACCAACTGACAGAGATAGAGATTGACCGACATCGAAAGACCTCACTCATTTCCAATGTTTTATGCAACGTGATAAATGTATTTAGAAAAACGCATGTCACTAGGATGGTGTGTGTGCCGTCCGTGTGACATCCGTTTTTTATAACACATCCATAGAGTTTCATTGGGGAGACTAGCACGTGAAACTCACCAAAACGCAGAATGCTGCGATATTTAAATAAAAAAAATAGCAGATGGGAGCTGCCTCATTGATTAACATAGGTCCGAGTGCAATGCGAGATTTTCTCGCATTGCACTAGTGCGAGTTAATCGCAAGTGTGACTCCAGCCTTACAGAGATTGTACCATGGATATCAAGAGATAGTTCTAGTTATAGCAATTTTATAAGGAATAATACAAAATACCAACAATTCATCCCAACTAGTACATACAAAGCATCATCTGATATCACTTAAACAAATATAGGCATAATATCCTGGCTACAGACAGAACAAGCACTTAGAACTTAGATTGAAATTGTGCTGGTGGTCAAAACCACTAAAGTCTATCAAGACTTGTCATGTTATAAGGAAAAAATTGCCATGGTAACAATCTCTACCTAATAACAGAGAGCGGTGCAGAGAGACCTGGCCCGACACGTGTCGCTAAGCAGCTTCATCAGGGGCGGTGGGTGTCACATAGTGTAGCAAACATACAAAGATATTTATACCCATGTGGCTAAAACACATATTTCCTACCGGTGTGGTGCATGATCCTCATAGCGCCCTCGATCAGGAAGTGCATAGAGTAGCAGGAAGTCATTTTCAAAGCCCTGTATAGCACTTGCGCAAAGTACGTACTTAACTATAATTGTGAATACAAACGACTACGTAGTCGTTATTGAACTGCAAAGGGTTCACATATTAACCTTGCTAATCTTTCCTGCAAAACCCAGACTCTTTCTCTGCGAGGACTAATCTAGACTAAGCTCCCAGTTCTATTGTGGTGACAGCCCAGGTGGATATGGGGGTCATAACTAGGGATGATCGAATACTTTGATTGTTTGGCTTCGCAAATATTTTCCGAATACCTTGCCACTATTCGACTATTCGCGAATATTCGATACGCAATGTAAGTCTATGGGAAACCAGAATAACAACTATTCGGGCTTCCCATAGACTTACATTGCACATCGAATAGTCGAATAGCGGCGAGGTATTCAGAAAATATTTGCGAAGCCGAATATTTGAGGTATTCCATCATCCCTAATCATAACTAACTTTCCCTTCTCTTTTATGGAGTGGGTTGCGATAGACTGCATCCTAGTGCAGTTTTTTGCATTTTTCACATTTTCAGCAAACGTGCATGAAGAGTACGATCTTGGGTTTTTAATAAAAAATATTCTGTCCTGATCAAAAGCATCCATTATTAGTTGCTCATTCACTTATATCCTATCTTTGTCGTTATTGATGATGTGAACTCTATATACGTAGACCGTAGCATAATTGATATATGGTTGTGATTTGCATTACAAATTCTGTATATGTGATCTCATTTTCTAGAACTTCTCAAAGAAAAGCTTTGATATAATACTTGCAATGTAAGAGAAGTAATAGAAAAACTGTTGTTCACACATGGATACACTGGGGAAGGATTTTGCTTTTTTACTGCATACTTTTATTTTGTTTTTATTGTTGTGCTGCTATGAATGCTGTCTGTATGTCTCAGTAATAATACCTTATTAATATTTTTGTCGCATTGCTTACTAAGACATAATCGAGCAAAGCTAATATTATGTTTTTTCTATTAATCAGACTGCTAGTAAGCCTTATGCATGTATTTGCTAATAAGTCAAGCTGACCTGTTTATTCACACAAGCCATAATTACAATAAAACAGAGCTATAATAAGATCTGTCAAGAGCACCTGCAGGTGACAATAAGAGTTTATTTTTATTTTATTTGGAATAAAAAGTTAAATAAGGAAAGTGCAGCATGGAGCCATAAAAGATGTTCAGCCTTTACATTTGTCAACTATGAACCTGAAAGATCACCTGGTTAAAAGCCACTATGTGGCAAAGATGACTAACCCATTGGGGGTGGGTAGGAAGAGAGTCGGCTTCTATCCGTGTGGTGATTGCCGTGCATGCCCGAATATGGTGAGGTCTACTGTGTTTGAGTCGTCTGATGGACATCGGGAGTTTAAAATATTAGACTACATATCATGCAGTAGTACATATGTGGTATATTTTGCCACATGTACCTGCAACTTAATTTACGTGGGCCTCACCTCGAGGGAATTACGTGTTCGTGTACGCGAACACGTAAGGGATATTCTGGCTGCACGAACCGCGGAGGAGCCGGGTCTCCTTAAGCCCATCCCAAGACATTTTCGGAGTCATCACAGTTGTGATCCTGCGCATTTCAGGGTCCGTGGTATTGAACAAATCAGGATGGGGTCTAGAGGGGGGATAAGAAACGCATTTTGGCTCAGAGGGAGTGTCGTTGGATTCATGTCTTGGGGACATTAAAACCCTATGGCTTGAATGAGCAACAGAGTTTCGCCCCTTTTTTGTAAATTTATAGTCTCAGTCCTTAGTTTTAATCTGTGTGTGTTTTTTAGATTTTATCTTTAATATTGTCTTTTTCTTTTATTTCTCATTTCACTTTATATAGGTAATTGGGGTACCATCCCTTTAAAATCACCATATGTATGGAATGGAAACGAACTTCTATAAACCTTACTAACATATTGCTACGATACAGTTGTATTTTCACATGTGATATTGTAATGCTATGTAGGATATGTCGGCTGTTTTATGTTTAAAAATGCTCCCCATGCCTATATGTCCGTTGATGATCTTCCTACACTGTGTTTGTCCGACGTGGGGATTGCCTGCGCATGCGTGGCGCCGGCCGACAGCCTGGGTGCGTCCCAGAAGGCCTCTGTCGGTGATGCGGGCGGGACTATCTGACGTCACCTGGGATTTCCCTGACCCACCGCATCACTGAGGCCGGAAGTGACGTGCTCGTGGCGTCCGCCGACGCTGCGCATGCGCAACTAATGACAATCGCCACGCTGGTTTAACCAGCTATAAAAAGCATAGCACACAGGATTAATGTATGGCCCCCCGAGGAAGCCCTACGCGAAACGCAGCGTCGGGGCCCCTAGGACTGCCTTCACCACCGAGTCACGTTTATGGGTAAGCACAAATAATGCCTTATTTCCACTTCATTATATGACTGCAGCATGTCACTGACTATACAGCGGGCTTTTTCATCACCGTGACGCTGGAACTTTACCATTGGGGCATGTGCCAACCCGCAATTGGAGTGATCCGGATCACCTTATACTACTAAACTCTACCAGCCCTTGGAAGGGAAAGGGAACAATCCCCTCCATATTGATAGGTGACACACGGACGGTTTGTGAGCACTATGTATACCTGGCACTTGGATCTAATTATGATACTACAGTGGGTGCTCTCAACTATCTGTGTGTCATGACCTTGGTGCTGGTGGGCATTTACTTGCACATTTACGGGGTTGTCCTCCTCTGCCCGCGGTTCAATACAGCTACGGTGGTGTACCTTTTTTGTAGTTGCTTAAACGCTGTTGTCATATGTACATGCTGCCGTCCACACTAAAATTTATATAGTGCTTGCCAGTGACCCTGTTCCGTGGTGATTGCTGCCCTACTACTTGCACTTCGCCTTTCCCCCATCCCTTCCCCCCCTCCCTTGACTGTTTTTAATGTGTGAACTATTCAATATATCTAATAAAATTTATAAATTTTGGAATATGACTCCGTTTTTCTGGAATTTTTATTTGTCAACTATGTTGCTAAAATTATTGTATTTTTCTGACTATAAGATGCACTTTGTTCCTACCTATTTGTCTAATTAGATTGTCTTAAGGCGGCGTTACACGCCATGATATATCGTGCGATCACATGAGCGATCGCACCTGCTCCCGTCGTTTGTGCGTCACGGTCAATTCATTGCCTGTGGCGCACAATGTCGTTAACCCCCGTCACACCTACTTACCTCCCGCACGACCTCGCTGTGGGCGGCGAACATCCTCTTCCTGAAGGGGGACGGACGTTCGGCGTCACAGTGGCGTCACTAAGCGGCCGCCCAATAGAAGCGGAGGGGCGGAGATCAGCGGCCGTAACATCCCGCCCACCTCCTTCCTTCCTCATTGCTGGCGAGACGCAGGTAAGCTGCAGTTCGTCGTTCCCGGGGTGTCACACGTAGCGATGTGTTCTGTCTCGGGAACGACGAACAACCGGCGCGCAGAAGGAGGGGCGACATTATGAAAATGAACGACGTGTCAACGAGCAACAATAAGGTGAGTATTTTTGCTCGTTAACAGTCGTTCGGACGTGTCACACGCTACGACATCTCTAAGGATGCCGGATGTGCGTCAAAAATTCCGTGACCCCGATGACATATCGTTAGATATATCGTAGCGTGTAACGCCGCCTTTAGGCTGTGTGCGCATGTTGCGTTTTTTCCTGCTTTTCTTTGTCGCTCCATTGGGAGACCCAGACAATTGGGTGTATAGCTACTGCCTCCGGAGGCCACACAAAGTATTACACTCAAAAGTGTAAGGCCCCTCCCCTTCTGGCTATACACCCCCAGTGGGATCACTGGCTCACCAGTTTTGTGCTTTGTGCGAAGGAGGTCAGACATCCACGCATAGCTCCACTGTTTAGTCAGCAGCAGCTGCTGACTATGTCGGATGGAAGAAAAGAGGACCCATACTAGGGCCCCCAGCATGCTCCCTTCTCACCCCACTTTTTGTCGGCGGTGTTTGTAAGGTTGAGGTACCCATTGTGGGTACGGAGGCTGGAGCCCACATGCTGCTTTCCTTCCCCATCCCCTCAGGGCTCTGGGTGAAGTGGGATCATATCGGTCTCCAGGCACTGAGACCGTGCTCCATCCACAGCTCCTGGGAATCTGCTGGACATGGAGCGGAGTATCCTCAGGGACATGGCCCTGCTACGTTGAGGTACTCTGTGTCCCTGTGGGGACCGCGCACGGACACACGGCAGCATTGCTGGGTGTGTTAGTGCGCCAGGGACGGCGGCGCTGCCCGCACTAGTGCCATCGCACACTACAGCTTGCTGGGTGTGTTAGTGTATTAGGGGACTACCGCGCTAACCGCCGTTGCCATTTTTATTTCGGGCGCGGCTGGGACTTGTGGTGCGCCGGGGACTTCCGCGCCGACCAAGGCTTATATGCCGGCCGCGCTTATCACTCGAGTCCCCGGCTTGCGCGGCCTAGTCTCACTTCGTTTCCGCCCACAGACCTGCCAGTCAGGGTAGGGGCGTGACGCTGCACAGCACGGCAGCGCTGAGAGCTGGAGTATGCTTTGCATACTCCACCCCTCTCACTGTGTGCACTGTGAAACCGGCAGCGCTGAGAGCTGGAGTATGCTTTGCATACTCCACCCCTCTCACTGTGTACACTGTGAAGCCGGATTCCCGCATTTTCTCAGGCACGCCCACGGCTTCCTCCTTTACACAGGACGCCGGCAGCCATTCTTGTCAGTGTTTTCTGTAGCGACAGAAGAGACAAGTTTGGGAATCCCTGGCAGGGATTCGGATAGTCACACAACCGCTGTGACCAGGCGTTAAGCAGCACCTGTGGGGCTGACTCCACTAGTGCCGAAGTGCACATATACATATATGCTTATTCACTATGCATTGCACTGTTTAGCTGCATTTTTGTATATACCCTCCTTGATTGTGCGGAGGACATAACAGCATATTGTCTGTGTAAAACAGAGGTGCAGAAGCACATGTTTTCTATGCAGCCGGTACAGCATGTACGGCTATATGGCCGGCAGTGTACATAGACCCCCATTGTATACTACGGAGTCTCTGCTAATCGTCAGGACATGGGGACGGAGCCTGCAGTATTTACTGACAGATCTTCTGAGACTATGGCTATGATACTAGAAGCCTTGCAGTCCAGACAAGTCTCTCAAATCCATGGCCACTGTTCATTCATTATCCATGGTCCCCTTCAGTGGGAACAGCTTTGAGCTCCGAGGGTGTCATGTGCTTCCCAGAGTGACGGCTCTGACACGGACGACAGTCCCAGACAGCCTGAGAGGCTCACTATGAGCGGCCCTCGACTTCATCACACTAGTCAGGGTCCCTGCAAGCGGACTCTCTGTGTGATGTGGCGGAGGTAGCTGCTCAAGATCTAATCCTGAGACCGATCTCAATCTGGATACACCTGATGGTGACGCCATCGTCAATAATCTCATAGCGTCCATCAATAGAATGTTAGTTATTTCTCCCCCAGCTCCTCCGGTGGAAGAGTCAGCTACATAGCAGGAGAAATTCCATTCACGTATCCCAAGCGTAAATTAAATACTTTCCTTGGCCACCCTGACTTTACACAGGCAGTCCAGGAACACCACGCTTATCCAGTTAAGCGCTTCTCCAAACGGCTGAGGATACACGTTTTCCCTACCCCCTGACGTGGGCAATGGCTGGACCCAGTGTCCCAAGGGGCATCCTCCAATCTCCAGCTTGCAGCTAGATCCATAGTTGCAGTGGAAGATGGGGCTGCACTTAAAGATGCCACTGACAGACAGAGGGATCTCTGGTCGAAATCCATCTATGAGGCTATCGGCGCGCTGTTAGCTCCAGCATTCGCAGCCGTAGAGGCACTCCAAGCTACTTCAGCTTGTCTTACACAGATGCACACGGTCACACGTACATCTGTTCCGCAAGTGTCATCCTTAACCGCTCAAATGTCTGCATTTGCGTCTTATGCGATTAATGCTGTCCTAGACTCTACGACCCGTACGGCAGTGGCGTCCGCTAACTCCGTGGTTTTTACGCAGGGCCTGGGTGTTAACTGAATGGAAGGCAGATTCTGCTTCCAAAAAAGGGCTTAACCAGTGTGCCTTGTTCTGCTGACCGACTGTTTAGTGTGCGTGAGATGTAATCATTAAACAGTTCAAGAGTAAGGATTCTTCCTTGCCTCAGCCCAGACAAAACAAATCCCAACATACCAAGGGACAGTCGGGGTTTTTCGGTCTTTTCAAGGCTCGGGCAGGTCCCATTTCTCCTCGTCCAAAGAGGACTCAAAAGGATCAGAGGAACTCAGTTTCTTGGCGGGCTCAGTCACGCCCAAAAAAGATAGCCTGAAAACCCGCTTCCAAGAGGCTTCCTCATGACTTGCGGCCTCCTCTCTCCGCATCCTCGGTCGGTAGCAGGCTCTCCCGCCTTGGCGACATTTAGCTGTCACAGGTCAAAGACCGTTGGGTGAGAGACATTCTGTCTCACGGGTACAGGATAGAGTTCAGTTCTCGTCCTCCAACTCAATTCTTCAGAACTTCTCCACCTCCCGACCGAGCCGATGCTCTTCTGCAGGCGGTGGGCACTCTAAAGGCACAACGAGTGGTGACCCCCGTTCCTCTTCAGGAACAAGGTCACGGTTTTTACTCCGAATTATTTGCGGTGCCAAGAAAGGACGAGTATTTTCGTCCCGTTCTGGATCTAACACGGCTCAACCAGCTCGTGAACACCAGGCGGTTCCGGATGTAATCCCCCCGCTCCGTCATCGCCTCAATGTTTCAAGGAAATTTCCTAACATCGATACACGTCAAGGATGCTTATCCCCACGTGCCGATTGATCCAGAGCTCCAGCGTTTCTACGCTTTGTTATAGGACGCGAACACCTTCAGTTCGTAACTCTGCCTTCCGGCTGGCGATAGCCCCACGGGTCTTCGCTAAGGTCATGGCAGCAGTAGTACCAGTCCTGCAATCTCAAGGTCACTCTGTGATCCCGTATTTGGGAGATCTACTTGTCAAGGCACCCTCTTAAGGAACATGCCAACACAGCCGAACGTTGCGCTGGAGACTCTCCAGAGTTCGGGTGGATCATCAACTTTTCAAAGTCAGATCCGACCCCGGGCCAATCACTAACATATCTAGGCATGGAGTTTCATACTCTCTCAGCGATAGTGAAGCTTCCGCTAGACAAACAGCGTTCACTACAGACAAGGCTGCAATCTCTCCTTAGGATCAGTCGCACACATTGAGACGCCGCATGCACTTCTCACGTAAGATGGTAGCAATGGCGGCAGTCCCTTTCGAGCAGTTTCATCTGCGTCCACTACAATGGGACATTCTCCACCAATGAGACGGGAGGTCGACGCCCATCGACAGAGACGTCTCCCTTTCTCAGGCGGCCAAAGAATCTCTACGGTGGTGGCTTCTTCCCACCTCAGGGTCAGAAAAAAGGTCCTTACTACCCCCATCCTGGGCGGTAGTTACGACAGGCACGAGTCTATCAGAGTGGAGAGCAGTTTTTCTCTACCACAGGGCTCAAGGTACGTGGATTCAGCAAGAGTCCACCCTTCAGATCAATGTTCTGGAAATCAGACCAGTGTATCTTGTCCTACAAGCCTTCCAGCAGTGGCTGAAAAGCAAGCACATCCGAATTCAGTCGGATATCTCCACAGCGGTGGCATACATCAACCACCACGGAGGAACACGCAGCCGGCAAGCCTTCCAGGAAGCCGGCGGATTCTGACGTGGGTGGAAGACACGGCATCCACCATATCCGCAGTTCACATCCCAGGCGTGGTAAACTAGGAAGCAGACTTCCTCAGTCGCCAGGGTATGGACGCAGGGGAATGATTTCTTCACCCGGACGGGTTTCAGGAGATCTGTCGCCGCTGCGGGATGCCGGACGTCGACATAATGGCGTCACGGCACAACAACATTGTCCCGGCTTCATAGCACAGTCTCACGATCATCGAGCTCTGGCGGCGGACGCCTCAGTTCAACATTGGTCGCAGTCCCGGCTACCTTATGTGTCCCACCTCTGGCATTGTTGTCCAGAGTGCTGCGCAAGATCAAGTCCGACTGTCGCCGCGCCATCCTCGTCGCTCCAGATTGGCCGAGGAGGTCGGGGTTCCCGGATCTGTGGTACCTCACGGCAGGCCAACCGTGGGCACTACCAGACCGACCAGACTTGCTGTTTCAAGGGCCCTTTTTTCCATCTGAACTCTGCGGCCCTGAACATGACGGTGTAGCCATTGAGTCCTGGATCCTAGCGTCTTCAGGATTATCTCAGGAGTGGTTGTCACCATGACGCAGGCCAAGAAGCCAACGTCCGCCAAGATCTACCACAGCTCGTGGAAGATATTCTTATCTTGGTGCTCTGCTCAAGGAGTTTCTCCCTGGCCATTTGCATCGCCTATTTTTCCTTCCTTCCTACAATCTCGGTTGGAAAATGGTTGGTCGCTCAGCTCCCTTAAAGGACAAGTGTCAGCGCTATCTGTATTTTTTCAGAAACGCCTAGCCGACTTCCGCAGGTACGCACGTTCCTGCAGGGAGTTTGTCTTCTCATCACTCCGTACAAGCGGCCGTTAGAGCTCTGGAGTCTGAACAAGGTTCTAATGACTCTCTTGAAGCCGCCTTTCGAGCCTTTGAAAATTGTTTCCCTTTTCCGTCTTTCACAGAAAGTGGCCTTTCTAGTAGCGGTCACGTCTCTTCAGAGAGTGTCCGAGCTAGCAGCGCTGTCATGCAAATCTCCATTCCTGGTCTTTACCAGGACAAGGGGGTTCGGCGTCCGATTCCGGACTTTCTCCCTAAGGTGGTATCCCACTTTCATCTCAATCAAGATATCACCTTACCTTCTTTGTGTCCTCATCCAGTCCATCAATTTGAAAAGGATTTGCATCTGTTGGATCTGGTGAGAGCACTCAGGATCTACATTCCCGCACGGCGCTCCTGTGCCGCCCGGATGGACCCTTTGTCCTTGTCGCTGGTCAGCGTAAAGGGTCGCAAGCTTCCAAATCCACCCTGACTCGGTGGATCAAGGAACCAATTCTTGAAACCTACCGTTCTGCTAGGCTCCCGGTTCCCTCAGGGCTGAATGCCCATTCTACCAGAGCCGTGGGTGCGTCCTGGGCATTACGGCACCAGGCTACGGCTCAGCAGGTGTGCCAGGCACCTATCTGGTCGAGTCTGCACACTTTTACCAAGCATTATCAGGTGCATACCTACGCTTCGGCAGACGCCAGCCTAGGTAGACAAGTCCTTCAGGCGGCGGTTGCCCACCTGTAGGACAGGGCTGTTTGACGGCCCTATCACGAGGTATTCTTTTACCCACCCAGGGACTGCTTTTGGACATCCCAATTGTCTGGGTCTCCCAATGGAGCGACAAAGAAGAAGGGAATTTTGTTTACTTACCGTAAATTCCTTTTCTTCTAGCTCCAATTGGGAGACCCAGCACCCGCCCTGTTTTCTTAGGGTTTTTTTCGGTACACATGTTGTTCATGTGAATGGTGGCAGTTCTCCGATGTTTCTTCGGATTGAATTGGTCTTTAAACCAGTTATTGGCTTTCCTCCTTCTTGCTTTTGCACTAAACTGGTGAGCCAGTGATCCCACTGGGGGTGTATAGCCAGAAGGGGAGGGGCCTTACACTTTTGAGTGTAATACTTTGTGTGGCCTCCGGAGGCAGTAGCTATACACCCAATTGTCTGGGTCTCCCAATTGGAGCTAGAAGAAAAGGAATTTACGGTAAGTAAACAAAATTCCCTTCTTTGCCTGCGTTTAAAACTGCAGCATGTCATTGTCAAAATGCATGCGTTCTGCTTCCCCAGCAAAGTCTATGAGAAGTCAGCAAATTCCATGCGCACGTTGCTTTTTTAAAAGCAGCATTTTGGATGCCAAATACTTGACAAAATCGATGCATTTAAAAAAGCAGCATGTCACTTCTTTTGTGCGTTTTTGTTGCATTTTGCATCCATGGGAATGAATGAGGTGTGTCAAAACGCAACCAAAATGTTTAGCTGTGCGCTTGTGTAGCACCCCTGACTACATCAGGGTGTTACAGGGAACTGTATTCTGTCCCCCCTGGGTGCAGGGCCTACCCCCCGTGGTTCCAGGTTCCCATCAACAATGTCACTAACACCCGCACTACAAATCCCAACCACACCTCACACCAGATCTGTACAGACACACCAGTGGGTTGGTCAGGTTGGAGCAGGGCCGCCCACCTAGGTGTCAGGCAGACTGGTGGGAGGGGAGACAAGGAGCTGAGAGTTAGCCCTCAAAGAGTAAAGAGCTAGGGAGTTGGATCTCCCAGGGAGGCGTGGTCCGGGACCACAGGAGTCGGGGACTGGCAGTAGTGACGTTGGAAAGGGGTGCGACGGACATCGTCGTGTAGGACTGTCGGCACCAGCAAGCCCAAAAGAACTTACCGATACCGAGCACGGCGGGGTGCAGGACCCTAGATCAGGGAAGAGCTTCAAGTGCCTTGATAATTAACCTGTGGAGAATAGTCTCTTTATGAACTTTCCCCAAGAGCTCAGAGATTGAAGGCATCAGCACAACGCGGGGGATAGGGTTCTCCAAACTACACAACCCACTAAAATCCCAAGTGCCAGCCATCAAGAGCACAGCTGCCATACACACGGGTAGCAGGGCCCCGAAAGTTTCAAGCCAAGGGGCCACAACGGTCAATCAATTTGTGCACGGAGGCAGGGCTTCGGACTTACCAAGTGACACTGATGGGAGCAGGACCTGGACGGGCTCCCCCCGTAGAGACTGCAGTGCCTAGAGACTTTGGTTTACCATCTGTGTGTGTCTGCTTATTCCACCTAATCCAGCACCATGACCACCGTAGTGAGTAATCTGACCCCTGCACCCTGCTTTTCAAGGCTAAGCCACCCGTTTACCAAGTCCCCACTGTCTGGGGCCTTCCCTACCTGCGGAGTGACTGACACCTGGCTGCCCCCACAACATCTGCCCTGGTACTCCCTTCGGCAGCGGCAGTACTCCACTTTACCGCAACCTGCAGGTGGCGTCACAAACATTCATCCCCTGTAAATACTCCCTTTACATTTGAGTGGCCGCAAGCCTCCCGGGTCCGGAGACCCTTGAGCCACAGCAATCCTGGATCCGAGCAGTTTGACTGCTGCAGGGGTGGCACACTTGCACTGCATTTTTGTTGCGTTCTGCATGCTTTTTTGACAACCAAAATGCAGGTCTGTTGGTCTCTCTATGTCGATGTCGGTCTCTCTCTCGATCTGTCTGTCTGTCGGTCTCTCTCTTTGTCGGTTGGTTGGTCTCTCTCTGTGTCGATGTCGGTTTCTTCTCTCTGTGTGTCGATGTCAGTTTCTTCTCTGTGTGTCGATGTCGGTTTCTCTCTCTTGGTCGGTCTCTCTCTCTTTGTTGGTCGGTCTCTCTGTCTGTCGGTCTCTCTTTCTCTGTTGGTTGGTCAGTCGGTCTCTCCCTTTCTCTTTCATACTCACCGATCTCCGTCGCTTCGCTGCACAGCTGCCACAAAGCTCTGGTGGCTTCTCCAGCTTTTGAAAATACCGGCCGCTCATTATTCCATTTTGTATTCACTGCTTCCCCCGCCCATCGGCGCCTATGATTGGTTGCATTCAGACAAGCCCCCACACTGAGTGACAGCTGTCTCATTGCAACCAATCACAGCCGCCGGTGGGCGGGTCTTTATCATGCAGTAAAATAAATAAGTAATTAAAAAAGAAAACAGCATGCGGTCCCCCGAAACGATACCCAGCCAAGATAAAGCCACACGACTGGGGGCTTTTATTCTCAGGATGGGGAGCTCCACGTTATGGGGAGCCCTCCAGCCTAAAAATATCAGCCAGCAGCCTCCCAGAATTGTCGCATCCATTAGATGCGACAGTCCCGAGACCTTACCCGACTCTTCCCGAATTGCCCTGGTGTGTTGGCAATCGGGGTAATATTGAGAGCCCATAGCTGTTTATTTGGAATAAAAAACAAAAAAAGACCCCTCTTTTACCACTTTATTAATCCCCAAACACCCCTCCAGGTCCGACGTAATCCACACGAGGTCCCACAATGCTTTCAGCTCTGCTACATTGGAAGCTGACAGCGGCCATACAGAACGACCGTTCTCTGTCAGATCAACGCAGCAACTGAAGTGAGTTGCGCTATCGGCGATGACGTCACTCAGGTTACCCGCAGCCACAGCTCTCAGGTGGAGGACTTCAGCTGTGGTCGCGGGTAATCTGAGTGACGGTACCACTGATTGCACGGCTCACTTCAGTCACTCAAGTGATTTGTGGTCACCAGTGAGTCCTTCACCTGTGATCGCAAATCAGGCCGCTGCACACAGATAGAACCGCACGATGACAATGAAATCGGGTAAAGTTCATCCAAGTCCATTCTCATAGCACGGCTCTGTTTGTGTCTGCTGTCAGCGGGCATGTAGCAGAGCTGAATTGCCATGAGACCACACTGTCAAAAATGCATGCAAAATGCAAGCACTTTGAATGCATTTTTTTGTTTAACGCAGTGTTTAAAGATGCTAGAGGATGCATTTTTTTTTTACACTTACAGAATGCAGTGTGCACACATACCCTTATAGTCTGAATGTACCTGCCTCACTGTGGGTGGGGGTCAGTGACATTGGCAGTGGAGCAGGGTCACAGGAGGCAGGAGCAGGGTTACAGAAAAAAACTGGCTGTTGCAGGAGCAGTGAATGTTCATTTCCCCCTTAAAGGTTAATGTTATTCACTGCTCTCAATGCCCATAATACAGCCTACCTCTCGGCACCAAGGTCAGTGATGGTAAAAGACTGTGAACATTTTTACTATCAATGACGCTGGCGCCCAGAGGTGAGCTGGATTATGGGCTTCAGGAGCAGTGAATATGTATTTCTTTTACTGAGGAAATAAATATTTACTGCTTCAGCTGCTATCGACTTCCTGCAGTGGCGAACCTGCTCCTGCCTTCAGAGCACCTGTGACTGCGGCCACATGGCAGTGACGTCATGCGCTGCCCGTCATTTACACATGAAGTGAGTTGCCGACATCAGAAAAGGATAGGGAGTGGAGGGAAGGTGAGTAGGATTGTTTTTTTTTAAGTGTGCAGTATAAGGGGAAGCATATACACCATGATGGGCCGATAATGGGGGACATATATACCAGGATAAGGAACATATATACCAAAATGAGCCCATGATGGAGGACATGGAGTATATACCAATACAAGCAACATATATACCAGAAAGGGGTCCAAGATGGGGAACATATATATACCAGGAGGAGGGACATATATATCAGGGTGGAGGACATATCCACCAGGATGGGCCACATATATAGCAGAAAGGGGCACATAGATACAGGGAAGGGCATCAGGATGGGGAAGATATATACACCAGGATGAGGGACATATATACAAGGATGGGGAGCATAAATATCAGGATGAGGGATATACATACCAGGATGGAGGACATATACACCAGGATGGGGCCCAGCATGGGGAATATATATACCAGGATAAGACACATATAGTATATACCAGGAAGAGGCCCAAGATGGGGAACATATACAGTATACCAGGATGTGGCACATATATACCAAAAAGGGTCTGAAAAGTGGAGAAAACACTACAAAATAGAGGTACAATACTCCCATAACAGTGCCAGCAAAAGATCCTACTCCATAACAGTGTGAGCAACAGATCCCCCCATAAGAGTGTGTGATCACTTAATTTTTTGCTTGAAATTTTTTTCCCCTATTTTCCTCTGAAACCTAGGAGTGTCTTATGATCAGAAAATTACAGTAGCTAGTCACAAAATGATACCCATTACTTAGTTTGCCCATGGGATTAACTAATTTCTGTCTTATGTACACGTTTTACATATATCCTTGCAGAATTTCATTTCTGAAAGAAAAAAAAAAGATTTCCAAATGCAGTAGCTAGAGAATAAAATAACTGCATTACAGATGAAATACTACATTTCATAACTTTGACAAAAACAGATTACAGGATAAAGAAAATGGAGTGTCTGCATACACACACAAAGGAAATGAATGCTACCGCAACCTTGATTTGTAGTTTAATTATTGCTTCATTATCGGAAACATGAAATCATGGCACAAAGGATTCATACTGTGCCTTGTAAAATGATATCAAGCTCCGCTCACGAGTCATCATTTACATAACAAGTTGCAGACAATATTTCATGCAGGTTACAACCTTACTTGCTTTTGGATATTGCATACACTTAAAGTAGTTTTTCCCTTAGTTTTTGTTTGATATGGATATTTCACGTGACATTTTCAATAAATGTTTACTGAGTATTTTAGCATAAAGAAGCATGAACAGACATTGTGAGAAAATGGCTGGTATATCTGTTCTTGTCATTTCAAAACGGCTTCCACCATAAAACTTGGTGCCGGCGGCTGTTTATACCTGGTTTTTACCCTTCCACCCTTATACAGAACTATGGTCTTTGCTGAAAGAATTCTCAAGCATACAAGTCAATGATCTGCAAAGTTAGGGCCGCTTTACACGCTGCGACATCGCTAGCAATTGCTAGCTATGTCGAGCGCGATAGCACCCGCCCTCGTTGTTGTAACGATATGTGGTGATCGCTGCCGTAGCGAACATTATCGCTACGGCAGCGTCACACGCACATACTTGTGCAGCAACGTCGCTGTGACCGGCGATCTGCCACCTTTCTAAGGGGGCGCTTTGTTCAGCGTCACAGCGACGTCACAGCAGCATCACTGAACCGCCGCCCCATAGAAAAGGAGGGGAGGAGATGAGCGGCCGGAACATGCAACTCACCTCCTTCCTTCCTCCTTTTCCGGTGGACGCAGGTAAGGAGATGTTTGTCGTTCCAGCGGCGTCGTACATAGTGATGTGTGCTGCCGCAGGAACGATAAACAACATCGTTACTGCAGCAGCAACGATAATTGGGAATAGGGGGGCATGTCACCGATGAGCGATTTTGAACGTTTTTGCGACGATTCAAAATCGCTCATAGGTGTCACACACAACGACATCGCTAAAGCGGCCGGATGTGCGTCACAAATTCTGTGACCCCAACGAGATCACTTTAGCGATCGCGTAGCATGTAATGCCACCTTAAGTGTTCAATGGTGAATTGAAATGAAAGTGACAAAACAGAGGCAAGGATCAGAACCGCATATAAGGTCCAAGAGTTAGGAGGGGACATACCGTCGGAGCAACCAATGCAGATGCACAGGGCCAATGAGGTAAAGGGGGCCCAGGCAGGGTGGTTAATAATGAGGAAAATCTGGTCTGTTGTTCAGAGCCTGAGGCCAAATGGCCAAATTTCCCTTCTCACAAGCAGCCCAACAGGCAGGGAGCGATCCTGCAGCTCAGCTGCACAGTATAGACATTGGACCTGTTCACAGCTTCTTAGGCTATGTACGCACGTGTGCGTATTACATGCAGTTACGGTGCGATCTGCAGCGCAGCGTAACTGCATGCGTCCTGCGTCCCCTGCACAGTCTATGGAGATTGTGCAGGAGCCGTGCGCACGTAGCATATTAGAACGCAGCGATTCGGCTGCTGCCCGAATCGCTGCGTTCTAAGAAGTGACATGTCACTTCTTCCGTGTGGTTTGCATGCTGTCTATAGGGAGAGGCAGCATGCAGAGCGCACGTTCTCTGCCGGCACCATGCGCTTCAGAACGGAGCTTTTCAGCTGCGCTCTGAAGCGCACATAGCCTAACCCAGCATTTACTCTGTGACACAGGTGCACTTGGCTTGATGACATCAGCAGGCCGTGCGTGACTGTCATTGGAAGAGTACCCTGCAAGAGAAGAAGCAGTGCTGCAGGGGAATGTACAAAAAAGATAGTGATTTAAAAAAAAAAAATACACTGGGGAGAGGACAATAAGGAGGAGGGATGGGATCAGAGTAAGGGGTGGAAAATGGACTTCAAGGCCTAATAATATACAGGGAGTGGAGAATGTTATATATGGATTTAAAATTTATTGACATCCTCCCCCACAATGCATTATATGGCCTTGATAGCCTCCTCCCAACTCACAATTCATTATATGGTTTTGATAGCATCCTCACATCCCACAAATCATTATATGACCCTCACCATCCTATTATCATACAATTTCTACCACCACAGCTGGTGGAATTGAGCTTTTTAATGAATTCTGGACTGCAAAGGGCCCGTATATTCTTCATGTACAGGGGCCCTCTTTGGTCTGTATCCCCTAGTGAGCACACTGATGTGTAAATGTGGCATAAAACCATGGAGACACCTGAAATATGTTGATGCAGATTATACAGACTTATTTCAACAAGTCTACATAAAACATTGCTGGTTTTCCCCTCCAATACCAGACATTTTTTTTTTAGAACTGAATATTTTATTGAATTTTTTCAAATCAGACAAAGAGAAAATACATGGATATGGCCTGCAAACATGTGAGCAGTAATTTTAAACCATAAATCAGAACACACATCATATTATCCATTGATATATTAGAAACAAAGAATGTGACAAGACAGACAATACAATACTAGACAAGGAAACATAGGGACGGAGGGGACGGAGTAGGGAGGATGAGTATATCAAACTTCCATCTGAACCATGCCGAGCTATCATTCTTTATTGGCCCAGTAAGTATCCCAAACACTCTCAAAATTATCCACCATGTTATTTGACATGGCGAATAGATACTCCATCCTCCTCACATCTTGGATCCTAGAATGGAGATCACTAAGTGAGGGCGGATGGGCTAACTTCCAGTTACGGGCAATCAGACACCTGGCTGCTGTGGTTATATGTAACAGTAACCGCTTCACTCTCCTCCCCAACTGGACAGGTTGAATATTCAGTAGCTAGAATATAGGATCTAAGGGTATCTTAAGATCGGCTACTTTGTAAATAAGAGATTCTACCAACTTCCAGAAGCATTGGATATTTGGGCATACCCAGAATATGTGCGGTATATTTTCCCCTGTAGTACCACATCTCCAGCAGTTGTGAGTAGAGTTGAGCGCGGTTCGCGGTTCGAGGTTCTCCAGTTCTAGGCTCGAGTGATTTTGGGGCCTGTTCTAGATCGAACTAGAACTCGAGCTTTTTGCAAAAGCTCGATAGTTCTAGAAACGTTCGAGAACGGTTCTAGCAGCAAAAAAACAGCTAATTCCTAGCTTGGTTTCCGCTGTAATAGTGTAAGTCACTCTGTGAATCACACTATTATGACATTTCAGTGTATAGTGTGCGGGAACAGCGCCTTCAGATCACTGCTGTTTCTATAATGGCGATCGCCATTTTTTTTTTTTTTCCTTGTCTTCCTTCCCTAAGCGCGCGCGTCTTGTGGGGCGGGCCAGCATGTCAGCCAATCCCAGACACACACACAGCTAAGTGGACTTTTAGCCAGAGAAGCAACGGCATGTGTGATAGGATGTCCATGTCACATGTCCCTGCATTATAAAACCGGACATTTTCCTCCAGGACGCCATTATCTCTTCTGCGTCTTTGGTGTCAGACATCACTGTCGCAGCTCCGTCCTTTGTCCTATCGCCGATACAGCTGTATGCGCTCCATACACAGCGCTAGACAGCTTAGGGAGAGCACTTTCTATCAGTCCTTTTAAGGGCTCAAACCGGTAGGGTCAGAGCCATAGGTGACAGGTCCTGCAAACAGAGACAGCGTCTGTGTAGCCAAGGTCAGGGATTTCGTCGCTGCATTTCACCATTAGGAGGGAATAGAAAGGCAGGCTTCAATTCCTCTACCCAGAGCCCCACAATCCTGGCACTGTACCCTCCTGTCCTCTGCACACTCCAACTCTTTTTAACTAAGCCATTATGCTAGCAAACAGTCAGTGTACCTAGTGGCATCCTAAACGTGGCTATTGTACTTTTGTGTAGTCACTCTAGTGGAAAGATATTTGCAGCACGTCTGCCTGCATTGCACACTCAAACTCTTTTTAACTAAGCCATTATACTAGCAAACAGTCAGTGTACCTAGTGGCATCCTAAACGTGGCTATTGGACTTTCGTCTAGTCACACTAGTGCAAAGTTATTTGCAGCACCTCTGCCTGCATTGCACACTCAAACTCTTTTTAACTAAGCCATTACACTAGCAAACAGTCAGTGTACCTAGTGGCATCCTAAACGTGGCTATTGTACTTTTGTCTAGTCACACTATTGCAAAGATATTTGCAGCACCTCTGCCTGCATTGCACACTCAAACTTTTTTTAACTAAGCCATTATACTAGCAAACAGTCAGTGTACCTAGTGGCATCCTAAATGTGGCTATTGGACTTTTGTGTAGTCAAACTAGTGGAAAGATATTTGCAGCATGTCTGCCTGCATTGCACACTCAAACTCTTTTTAACTAAGCCATTATACTAGCAAACAGTCAGTGTACCTAGTGGCATCCTAAACGTGGCTATTGTACTTTTGTGTAGTCACACTAGTGGAAAGATATTTGCAGCACCTCTGCCTGCATTGCACACTCAAACTCTTTTTAACTAAGCCATTATACTAGCAAACAGTCAGTGTACCTAGTGGCATCCTAAACGTGGCTATTGTACTTTTGTCTAGTCACACTAGTTCAAAGATATTTGCAGCACGTCTGCCTGCATTGCACACTCAAACTTTTTTTAACTAAGCCATTATACTAGCAAACAGTCAGTGTACCTAGTGGCATCCTAAACGTGGCTATTGGACTTTTGTGTAGTCAAACTAGTGGAAAGATATTTGCAGCATGTCTGCCTGCATTGCACACTCCAACTCTTTTTAACTAAGCCATTATACTAGCAAACAGTCAGTGTACCTAGTGGCATCCTAAACGTGGCTATTGTACTTTTGTGTAGTCACACTAGTGGAAAGATATTTGCAGCACCTCTGCCTGCATTGCACACTCAAACTCTTTTTAACTAAGCCATTATACTAGCAAACAGTCAGTGTACCTAGTGGCATCCTAAACGTGGCTATTGGACTTTTGTGTAGTCAAACTAGTGGAAAGATATTTGCAGCATGTCTGCCTGAATTGCACACTCCAACTCTTTTTAACTAAGCCATTATACTAGCAAACAGTCAGTGTACCTAGTGGCATCCTAAACGTGGCTATTGTACTTTTGTGTAGTCACACTAGTGGAAAGATATTTGCAGCACCTCTGCCTGCATTGCACACTCAAACTCTTTTTAACTAAGCCATTATACTAGCAAACAGTCAGTGTACCTAGTGGCATCCTAAACGTGGCTATTGGACTTTTGTGTAGTCAAACTAGTGGAAAGATATTTGCAGCATGTCTGCCTGCATTGCACACTCCAACTCTTTTTAACTAAGCCATTATACTAGCAAACAGTCAGTGTACCTAGTGGCATCCTAAACGTGGCTATTGGACTTTTGTGTAGTCACACTAGTGCAAAGATATTTGCAGCACGTCTGCCTGCATTGCACACTCAAACTCTTTTTAACTAAGCCATTATACTAGCAAACAGTCAGTGTACCTAGTGGCATCCTAAACGTGGCTATTGTACTTTTGTGTAGTCACACTAGTGGAAAGATATTTGCAGCACCTCTGCCTGCATTGCACACTCAAACTCTTTTTAACTAAGCCATTATACTAGCAAACAGTCAGTGTACCTAGTGGCATCCTAAACGTGGCTATTGTACTTTTGTCTAGTCACACTAGTGCAAAGATATTTGCAGCACGTCTGCCTGCATTGCACACTCAAACTTTTTTTAACTAAGCCATTATACTAGCAAACAGTCAGTGTACCTAGTGGCATCCTAAACGTGGCTATTGGACTTTTGTGTAGTCAAACTAGTGGAAAGATATTTGCAGCACCTCTGCCTGCATTGCACACTCAAACTTTTTTTAACTAAGCCATTATACTAGCAAACAGTCAGTGTACCTAGTGGCATCCTAAACGTGGCTATTGGACTTTTGTGTAGTCAAACTAGTGGAAAGATATTTGCAGCATGTCTGCCTGCATTGCACACTCCAACTCTTTTTAACTAAGCCATTATACTAGCAAACAGTCAGTGTACCTAGTGGCATCCTAAACGTGGCTATTGGACTTTTGTGTAGTCACACTAGTGCAAAGATATTTGCAGCACGTCTGCCTGCATTGCACACTCAAACTCTTTTTAACTAAGCCATTATACTAGCAAACAGTCAGTGTACCTAGTGGCATCCTAAACGTGGCTATTGTACTTTTGTGTAGTCACACTAGTGGAAAGATATTTGCAGCACCTCTGCCTGCATTGCACACTCAAACTCTTTTTAACTAAGCCATTATACTAGCAAACAGTCAGTGTACCTAGTGGCATCCTAAACGTGGCTATTGTACTTTTGTGTAGTCACACTAGTGGAAAGATATTTGCAGCACCTCTGCCTGCATTGCACACTCAAACTCTTTTTAACTAAGCCATTATACTAGCAAACAGTCAGTGTACCTAGTGGCATCCTAAACGTGGCTATTGGACTTTTGTGTAGTCAAACTAGTGGAAAGATATTTGCAGCATGTCTGCCTGCATTGCACACTCCAACTCTTTTTAACTAAGCCATTATACTAGCAAACAGTCAGTGTACCTAGTGGCATCCTAAACGTGGCTATTGTACTTTTGTGTAGTCACACTAGTGGAAAGATATTTGCAGCACCTCTGCCTGCATTGCACACTCAAACTCTTTTTAACTAAGCCATTATACTAGCAAACAGTCAGTGTACCTAGTGGCATCCTAAACGTGGCTATTGTACTTTTGTCTAGTCACACTAGTGCAAAGATATTTGCAGCACGTCTGCCTGCATTGCACACTCAAACTTTTTTTAACTAAGCCATTATACTAGCAAACAGTCAGTGTACCTAGTGGCATCCTAAACGTGGCTATTGGACTTTTGTGTAGTCAAACTAGTGGAAAGATATTTGCAGCATGTCTGCCTGCATTGCACACTCCAACTCTTTTTAACTAAGCCATTATACTAGCAAACAGTCAGTGTACCTAGTGGCATCCTAAACGTGGCTATTGGACTTTTGTGTAGTCAAACTAGTGGAAAGATATTTGCAGCATGTCTGCCTGCATTGCACACTCCAACTCTTTTTAACTAAGCCATTATACTAGCAAACAGTCAGTGTACCTAGTGGCATCCTAAACGTGGCTATTGGACTTTTGTGTAGTCACACTAGTGCAAAGATATTTGCAGCACGTCTGCCTGCATTGCACACTCAAACTCTTTTTAACTAAGCCATTATACTAGCAAACAGTCAGTGTACCTAGTGGCATCCTAAACGTGGCTATTGTACTTTTGTGTAGTCACACTAGTGGAAAGATATTTGCAGCACCTCTGCCTGCATTGCACACTCAAACTCTTTTTAACTAAGCCATTATACTAGCAAACAGTCAGTGTACCTAGTGGCATACAAGAAGTGGCTGTTGTACTCCATTAGTGCCCCACTGGTGCAAATCTATGTGCAGCACCTGTGCAGGACACCCTCCTGCTCTGTTTTTAATAAGCTATAATGATAGCAAAAAATACTGCCATTTAGTGGCATCATAGAACTGACTGTTGTATTCCATTAGTGCCCCACTGGTGCCAAGCTATTTCTAGCACCTGTGCAGGACACCCTCCTGCTCTGTTTTTAATAAGCTATAATGATAGCAAAAAATACTGCCATTTAGTGGCATCATAGAACTGGCTGTTGTATTCCATTAGTGCCCCACTGGTGCCAAGCTATTTCTAGCACCTGTGCAGGACACCCTCCTGCTCTGTTTTTAATAAGCTATAATGATAGCAAAAAATACTGCCATTTAGTGGCATCATAGAACTGGCTGTTGTATTCCATTAGTGCCCCACTGGTGCCAAGCTATTTCTAGCACCTGTGCAGGACACCCTCCTGCTCTGTTTTTAATAAGCTATAATGATAGCAAAAAATACTGCCATTTAGTGGCATCATAGAACTGGCTGTTGTATTCCATTAGTGCCCCACTGGTGCCAAGCTATTTCTAGCACCTGTGCAGGACACCCTCCTGCTCTGTTTTTAATAAGCTATAATGATAGCAAAAAATACTGCCATTTAGTGGCATCATAGAACTGGCTGTTGTATTCCATTAGTGCCCCACTGGTGCCAAGCTATTTCTAGCACCTGTGCAGGACACCCTCCTGCTCTGTTTTTAATAAGCTATAATGATAGCAAAAAATACTGCCATTTAGTGGCATCATAGAACTGGCTGTTGTATTCCATTAGTGCCCCACTGATGCCAAGCTATTTCTAGCACCTCTGCAGGACACCCTCCTGCTCTGTTTTTAATAAGCTATAATGATAGCAAAAAATACTGCCATTTAGTGGCATCATAGAAATGGCTGTTGTATTCCATTAGTGCCCCACTGGTGCCAAGCTATTTCTAGCACCTGTGCAGGACACCCTCCTGCTCTGTTTTTAATAAGCTATAATGATAGCAAAAAATACTGCCATTTAGTGGCATCATAGAACTGGCTGTTGTATTCCATTAGTGCCCCACTGGTGCCAAGCTATTTCTAGCACCTCTGCAGGACACCCTCCTGCTCTGTTTTTAATAAGCTATAATGATAGCAAAAAATACTGCCATTTAGTGGCATCATAGAACTGGCTGTTGTATTCCATTAGTGCCCCACTGGTGCCAAGCTATTTCTAGCACCTGTGCAGGACACCCTCCTGCTCTGTTTTTAATAAGTTATAATGATAGCAAAAAATACTGCCATTTAGTGGCATCATAGAACTGGCTGTTGTATTCCATTAGTGCCCCACTGGTGCCAAGCTATTTCTAGCACCTCTACATGACACCCTCATGCACATTTTGCTACGCTAATGTTATAGCAAACTCAGGGAATTCATTGCTGCATTTGATAATTCGGAGGGATAGAAAGTCAGGCTTCCTTTAGCTTTTCCTTCTGTTCATAGACAGCATCTCCAAGAGCAATTTCCCCTCCACGTCTAAGTGTGGAGAGGCAGCTAGTGCGCATGCGTGTGCCGATTTACCCCAGCTGCAGCCTAATTACAGTGTTTCGCCTAGTGAGTATGCTCAGCCTGACTGTGCCATTCCTGACGCTAAGTCTTCATTTCGGGATACAGCGCATGCTCCCACACTAAGTGTGAAAAGCCTCTTTGCACAGGTGCTTGCATTCCGTGCCGGGTCTAAGTCCTGTTTTGTGCCTAGACACCATGCTAAAGCTGATAGTCTTTTTTCAGAGACTGTATTTCATGCTACTGAGCATGCTCAGGCACTTACTGCATCAGAGACTAGGTCCGGTAATGAACTCTTTGGCCCTGCCCCTGATGTGGGGGTCCCATATAGACCACAGGGCATCAGGTGTCCTCCCAAATGACTTGCAGAGGCCCACCCCTATGACTTGTCACCGCATTATTGATGGTCAGACGATGACTTGTGAGGTGTTTGGGTCATGGCAGCCATGAGGTCATCATTGAAGTTGCGGTTCCAAATAGGACGCTAGTTATGCCACTCATGACGTGTCACTCTACTTTTGTCTCCAGGAGGTGCATTGTGGTTCACCCTGGTTTGGGGCGGACCCAGGTTATAAAAGGGGCTGGAACCAACAAGGAGGTGCGCAGTCTTCTATTATGCTCCGAAAGAGCACACCTCCATGTGTTGAACCCATTGCGGCTTTAGGCCAGAGGTAGGCAGGGATAGGGTGTCGATGCAGGCCACCACCACAGTTGGTAACGCAGAACGGTTAAGACCAGCTCCTGTCCTACCAGTCCTGCTTGTGCAGCCCAGTGGCATTAACAGGCCTGCTGCTGCTGATGCGCCTGCTGTCCACAGGTGTGCCCCTACGCACACGGTGAGCGTACTCAATGGCCCCTGTGTTGTTAACAGGGAGTTCCTGGGCTGGGTGGGAATGTGGACCCTGTGACGCTAACAGGGCTCCCAGTCTCCAGATCCGAATGGCGTCTAACTCGGTTCAGGCTACTATTAGTTTCATAGCCACACAGCTCTGTATCCTCCACCAAACCTTCCAGTTGCCAACCTCTCCTTTTCCAACTGGGAGCATGGTGGACACTGACTGCTGATGGGGATATATACCTTTCTCTTTCTTTTCTTATTAATTTTCGTTATATAGCGGTAACATAGTATACACCACTTTATCCAAATCTGCCAGTCCCACTGTAACAGATGGTGTTTCTTCAGCAAATGTTACTGTTGCTTAACCACCAAATCCACGGACCAAAACTTTTTTCCCCTTTCCAACACACCTGTTCCCCTTTCCACCAGCATCTGTCCTTTTTCAACTCATTTTGGTACATGACCAAAAGTGCAACTCTGCAGGGACACCGTACTCAACGCCATCTCAGCACAGCAGCCAGCCCTCGGTCCCTCAGATGTGGACAAGTAAAAGACCATTTCCTCCTATCCATGACAAAGCGTTGAGATTCACTCTGTGCAGCACTGGTGTTTAGTGGAAAAGTAGATCTAAGATTGCGTACCACATTCTGCAGATACTCCTGTATAAGTGCGTCCATTTCTATGGCAGGAATTATTTTGCCAAATTTTGTCTTGTACCGGGGATCTAACAGTGTGGCAACCCAGTATTCTGGATTACTTTGAATTCGTACAATCCGAGGGTCATGTTGTAGGTAGTGCAGCAAGAAGGCGCTCATGTGTCTTGTGCATCCAGGAGGACCAAGTCCTTGGTGTGTTGGTGGCAGAGAGGTGAGAATCGTGCCTCCTTCCTCTGCCCTCTCCCCACAACCTCGCACAACCGAAATGTGAGCAAGCTCTCACTCATCTGCTGAGTCTTACATGCCCATCGCCAGTTCGTCCTCCATTTCTTCATGGGCTCCTGCACCTTCCTCAACACTTTTTGCTGATACTATGCGCCCTTGTTAATCCCTCTCCCTCACCATGACTGCCGCATAGGTGCCGCTGACCATCTGGACCTCGTAGATCTTGTTATCCCTTCCGAATATGACTCCTCCTGTACTTCCTCCCCTTCCTCTTGTCCCAACACCTGACTCCGAATAATAATTACAGTGTGCTCCATCATGTAGATGACCAGAATTGTCACGCTGAGAATGACATTGCCAGTGCTAAACATCTTCGTCGACATTTGTAAACTGTGTAGCAGGGTGCATAGGTCCTTGATCTGACACCACTCCAGCAACGTGATCTGCACCACCTCTGGATCAAGTTATCCCAGGCTATAACTCATAACGTATTGCAGCAGGGTTCGGCGGTGCTGCCACAAACGCTGCAACATGTGCAGATTCAAATTCCTGCGTGTGGGCACATCGCATTTCAGGCGTTTAACCACCAGACCTAAAGACTTCTGTAGCGACGAAAGTTGTTGAGCTGCTGTGTGCGCACGATGGAAGTGAGCACATAGCGAGCGTGCCCGCTGCACAAGGCCATGTAGGCCGTGATGGTGTTTTAAAAATTGCTGGAGAATTAGGTTCAACACGTGAGCCATACAAGGCACGTGTGTCACATTGCCCTGACGATGGCCCGCAGCCAGGTTTGCATCATTGCCGCACACGGCTGTTAAGTCACCAACGGAGTCCGCTCCGTCAATTTGTACTCCGGTCGCCAGGTGACAACGTGTTCCTTTCATGAATAGTGCTGATGATGGGAGAGGAGTCGATGCCAGCGGCGCAGGTGGACGCAGGTTATGCTCACCCACTGGGCTGCATTACCTTGACAGATGCAGAATCTCTGGCTGGATGTAGCTGGTGGGTATCTCACAGATGAAATACCATCATTCAGCTACAACCAATGGGAAGACACCACACCCTTTTTTATGCCCATCCTGTCTGCAGACCACTGCCAGACATAGCTCTGCTTTTACCCCCAGTTCAGTTTTATGATTTTGTGTGCTTGTTACCTGACTACTTTTCCTGCTTGCTGTTTATGTACCTTGTTGGCCGATCCGCATTTCACCTCTGCTTGTTTTCTGATTAAGTCCTGGCCGTCCCATTCTGTTCCTGTTCCTCAATTAATGTTTTGACCCTGCCTGACTACTATTCTCTGGAACTGCAGCCTTCCACAGGTATTAATCACCATGGGCCCTGTGCAATTCCTAATCCCTGTATAGGGGTTAAAGGGTTTCAGGGTTCTAGGGGTCCTGCTTGGTGAGTGGCTTCCCTCTAGCCTATCATTTACAGCCCATCTGAGTGTGTGGATCAAGGAAGGCGTTACACCGTGCTCTCTGCAGAAGGCCATGTGGGCCAGGATAGTGCTTTAAAAATTGCTGGACAACCAGGTTCAACACGTGAACCACACAAGGCACGTGTGTCACATTGTCACAGCGAAGGGCCGCACCCATGTTTGCATCATTGTCGCACCCGGCCTTCCCTGGCTGCTGGTTGAGTGGAGACAACCATTGATGAAACTCGGTCTCCAGAGCTAACCGTCCACAACTTCTCAGCGGTGTGACTCACATTTCCCATACATTTCAAAGTAAAACTTTGACCGCCTGATGGCATTGAGCTCTGCTGCCAGCATAGTAAGGAGGTGTGTGGTAGTCCTTGTGCGCAGTTACAAGGAAGGGTGGCCTGACCACACAGGGTTTGCGCCAAGGTGGAGGACCCACACGAGGTTGAAGAGGAAGAAGCAGTGTATTAACTTCTACATACAGAAGAAGGATTGAAACAACTCGTGGGGACGGCAAGACTTGTACAGCAGACCCTTCTCCATCTCTCACCACAGTAACCCATTGCCCAGTCAGCGACATGTAACGCCCCTGTCCATGCTTACTGGGCCAATTATCTGTGGTGAAATGCACCCTGTCACACAGAGTTTCTCAAGGAATCAGTGATGTTTAGTGCGACATGCTGGTGTAGCGCGTGCACGCCTTTGTTGGAGAAGGAGTGGCGCCTGGGCATCGGCTCTTGGGGCACTGCGATGGGCATAAGGTCTCGAAAATCCTCGGTTAAAAAGGTTGGAAAGGCAGCATTTTGGTAGCCAACAGTTTCCAGATGCTGAAAGTCAACCTCTAAGCCATGTCATGCCCTTCTAAAAGCATGTAAAACACAGCGAGGGGACTCCAACCACAGTCTCCCTCGTTTCCACTAACTGGGCCACACACACCCCACTTGACTGGCATCGGTTGAGCCCCCTTTTGAAAAAGAAAAAGATGCTTTGCATGAAGCACTCTCAAAAATACGCGTGCCTTTCCCGTCCCCTGGCTGACCCAGGGGAAGAAAAGTCCTCTGAGAGCCATGACTTGTTCATCTTGGGTCTTTTAGAAACACAGCGAGGGGACTCCAACCACAGTCTCCCTCGTTTCCACTAACTGGGCCACACACACCCCACTTGACTGGCATCGGTTGAGCCCCCTTTTGAAAAAGAAAAAGATGCTTTGCATGAAGCACTCTCAAAAATACGCGTGCCTTTCCCGTCCCCTGGCTGACCCAGGGGAAGAAAAGTCCTCTGAGAGCCATGACTTGTTCATCTTGGTTCTTTTAGAAACACAGCGAGGGGACTCCAACCACAGTCTCCCTCGTTGCCACTAATTGGGCCACACACACCCCACTTGACTGGCATCACTTGATCCCCTTTTCAAAATGAAACAGATGCTTTGCATGAAGCACTCTCAAAAATACGCGTGCCTTTCCCGTCCCCTGGCTGACCCAGGGGAAGAAAAGTCCTCTGAGAGCCATGTCCACATTGTCAGTGGACAGACACGTGTGCTTATCTGCCAGCAGACCCCCAGCAGCACTGAAGACAGGTTCCGAGAGAACGCTGGCTGCAGGACACGACAAGATCCCCAAGGCGTACGTGGCGAGCTCAGGCAATTTACCTACCTTGAGCCGAACCGGGACCAGTTCGCTCATCTCTAGTTGTGTGAGGGTGTAGTTGGATTTAGTTTATGTAGTAGTGATGGGGTGTGATACCAATACATGAGTAATTTATACTGGTTTTCCTTATAGACATAGCACGAGGATGTTTTTGAGGCAGTATCCCAAATCTGTTTCAACATACATAAGGGAAAGGTCTCACCAAGGAAATCCTCCCATTTACTCATATACAGTGCCTACAAGTAGTATTCAACCCCCTGCAGATTTAGCAGGTTTACACATTCGGAATTAACTTGGCATTGTGACATTTGGACTGTAGATCAGCCTGGAAGTGTGAAATGCACTGCAGCAAAAAAGAATGTTATTTCTTTTTTTTTTTTTTTTAAATTGTGAAAAGTTTATTCAGAGGGTCATTTATCATTCAACCCCTCAAACCACCAGAATTCTGTTTGGTTCCCCTAAAGTATTAAGAAGTATTTCAGGCACACATGTTTGGATTAATTATCTCTTTTTCCAGCCTTTTCTGACTAATTAAGACCCTCCCCAAACTTGTGAACAGCACTCATACTCAACATGGGAAAGACAAAGGAGCATTCCGAGGCCATCAGAGACAAGATCGTGGAGGGTCACAAGGCTGGCAAGGGGTACTAAACCCTTTCCAAGGAGTTGGGCCTACCTGTCTCCACTGTTGGGAGCATCATCCGGAAGTGGAAGGCTTATGGAACTACTGTTAGCCTTCCACGGCCTGGACAGCCTTTGAAAGTTTCCACCCGAGCCGAGGCCAGGCTTGTCCGAAGAGTCAAGGCTAACCCAAGGACAACAAGGAAGGAGCTCCGGGAAGATCTCATGGCAGTGGGGACATTGGTTTCAGTCAATACCATAAGTAACGTACTCCACCGCAATGGTCTCCATTCCAGACGAGCCCGTAAGGTACCTTTACTTTCAAAGCGTCATGTCAAGGCTCGTCTACAGTTTGCTCATGATCACTTGGAGGACTCTGAGACAGACTGGTTCAAGGTTCTCTGGTCTGATGAGACCAAGATCGAGATCTTTGGTGCCAACCACACACGTGACGTTTGGAGACTGAATGGCACTGCATACGACCCCAAGAATACCATCCCTACAGTCAAGCATGGTGGTGGCAGCATCATGCTGTGGGGCTGTTTCTCAGCCAAGGGGCCTGGCCATCTGGTCCGCATCCATGGGAAGATGGATAGCACGGCCTACCTGGAGATTTTGGCCAAGAACCTCCGCTCCTCCATCAAGGATCTTAAGATGGGTCGTCATTTCATCTCCCAAGACAACGACCCAAAGCACACAGCCAAGAAAACCAAGGCCTGGTGCAAGAGGGAAAAAATCAAGGTGTTGCAGTGGCCTAGTCAGTCTCCTGACCTTAACCCAATTGAAAACTTGTGGAAGGAGCTCAAGATTAAAGTCCACATGAGACACCCAAAGAACCTAGATAACTTGGAGAAGATCTGCATGGAGGAGTGGGCCAAGATAACTCCAGAGACCTGTGCCGGCCTGATCAGGTCTTATAAAAGACGATTATTAGCTGTAATTGCAAACAAGGGTTATTCCACAAAATATTAAACCTAGGGGTTGAATAATAATTGACCCACACTTTTATGTTGAAAATTTATTAAAATTTAACTGAGCAACATAACTTGTTGGTTTGTAAGATTTATGCATCTGTTAATAAATCCTGTTCTTATTTGAAGTTTGCAGGCTCTAACTTATTTGCATCTTATCAAACCTGCTAAATCTGCAGGGGGTTGAATACTACTTGTAGGCACTGTATGTATGATTTGGCTTTTCTTCTGGGTAGGGAGTAATTAAAATGCGATATATCACTTCCTGTTCCTGCGCTGAGATGTGAGGAGGGAGAAGGAGCAGTTCCATACAGCCCCTGCAATATACAGCGACCTACAGAAACAAATAGCACCCTAGACCAACATATAAAGGCTGCACTGAATTACCAGTTGTCAGTGCATGCATCGTTATCTCCTCAGAAGTGGAGGAACACCATTCAAGCCCAGAGCAGAGCAGAGGGAGGAGCGGGTGAGTGCAGATAACATGGCGGGAAAGGAGGGGGAGGAGGGAGAGGAACCACAAGGGCTGCTGCAGCAATGTGCAGGGGGCCAAGATAACAGAAGAATTCAGAGTATGCAGAGTGGTACAGAGACATTGGGCTTAGGGGAAAGATATGAGATGGATTACAAAAGGCTGGCAAAAGAAGTGGCAGATCATCTGACAGCAGAAATCAGAGAGGCAATAGCAACCTCAGTGAAGGAGGCTTTGGCTGCGCTGCAGGAGGATGTTGAGCACCATGATATGAGACTGACAGAGGTAGACTAAAGAGTTTCTGATGCTGAAGAGAATCTGACAAGATTGGAGGGCAGATTTAAGGAGCTAAACACTAATGCTCAGCTTATGAAGGATAAAATAGAAGATCTCGAAAACAGATCTAGTAGGAATAATTTAAGGCTGGTGGGTCTGCCTGAGACAGTGACAACAAAATATTTGGACTCAATCTGTGAAAAAGAATTACCCCAGGCTTTAGGCTTACCACATAGCTGCCGTGTAGAAAGAGCGCACAGAGTGGGACCCATAAGGGAGCAAAGAGATGGTCACAGTAACAATGATAATACCCCCAAGCAAGGTGAAATGTCCAGAGCAAGACAGGTTATTATAAAATACCTGGAATACAAAGATAAAGAAGAAATTCTACGGGCCTTCAGGAATAGAAAACAGGCACTATGCATTCAGGGACACAAGATTCTATTATTTGGCGACTATTCGGCAGAAGTCACACGAAAAAGAAAAGCATTTAGCCAGATCTGCACTGCCCTCTATCACAAAAACATTAAATTTCAGCTTTTATACCCAGCAATACTAAGAGTAAGAGGAGCAGATGGGGTCACAAAGACTTTTCAGGATCCTTCAGAGGCGGAGCGAGAGATACTACAGGACGGGAGAACACGGCGACAGGAGAGGAATGGAAAAGAAGGGACTTTCACTGATCCGAAACATGCAGATCCTGCAAACATAACATCTGCAGTTAGACCCGACAACGAGCCACAGTGGAGTCAATCGAGATCCAGACCAGCCAGTCCGAAGGAAAAGTGACAGATGGCAACTTCAGCTGGGAAAAGAGGAGGAAGAGACAGCAGCTCATGAACAAGCAGGCAAGACAAGGACTTAGGGTACCTTCACACTTAGCGATGCAGCAGCGATCCGACCAGCGATCTGACCTGGTCAGGATCGCTGCTGCATCGCTACATGGTCGCTGGTGAGCTGTCAAACAGGCAGATCTCACTAGCGACCACTGAACAGCCCCCAGCCAGCAGCGACGTGCAAGCGACGCTGCGCTTGCACGGAGCCGCCGACTGGAAGCTGCGGAGACTGGTAACTAAGGTAAACATCGGGTATGGTTACCCGATGTTTACATTAGTTACCAGCGCTGTGTGCAGAGAGCAGGGAGCCGCGCACACTGAGCGCTGGCTCCTTGCTCTCCTAGCTGCTGTACACATCGGGTTAATTAACCCGATGTGTACAGCAGCTACATGTGCAGAGAGCCGGAGCCGGCAGCACAGGCAGCGTGAGAGCTGCGGAGGCTGGTAACTAAGGTAAATATCGGGTAACCACCTTGGTTACCCGATGTTTATCTTGGATACAGCTTACCTCAGCTGTCAGACGCCGGCTCCTGCTCCCTGCTCGCTTCATTTGTCGCTCTCTTGCTGTCACACACAGCGATCTGTGTGTCACAGCAGGAGAGCGGCTTTGAAGAAAACGAACCAGGGCTGTGTGTAACGAGCAGCGATCTCGCAGCAGGGGCCAGATCGCTGCTCAGTGTCACACACAGCGAGATCGCTAATGAGGTCACTGCTGCGTCACAAAAAGCGTGACTCAGCAGCGATCTCGGCAGCGAGCTCGCTGTGTGTGAAGCACCCCTTAATTTGGGACTGCTGAATGGAGCCGTATGGTGACAAATGTGCCTTAACTCTCTAAAGTCTCGCCTACCTCCTTCTCTCTTTCTTCTCTATCTCTTTTACTTTCGCTCCCTTTTTCTCTCTCTCTTTTTCATGCTTATCACTTTTTCCCTTTTATCATTTACTAATGCTTTTTTTTTTTTTTCCCTTCTTCTCTCTCTCTTTTTCTTCTCTTAATGACGGTTTTAGGAGCTTGATAAATTTATAAAGGCTGTTTAGGGGCAAGGAGTTAATAGCCAATAGAGGGGGAGAGGTGACTTAGTGGGGTGGCTTCATGGAGAGCTTGACTTGAAGCAGGGGTTTGAAAGGAGTCTCAATCATCTCAGAAAAAATGGAAGACGTTAATTGTATTTGTAAAGTTGGGGATGGGAGGGGTTATATACAGTTGGGGGAGGGGAGGGGGAGAGAGTTGGGGAATCCATGCGACACGACCTGAAAAAGGAACTGTTGATTTTGGGGATTATGGTTAAGCTCATTACGTGGAATGTTAAGGGACTCAGATCGCCGCACAAATGAAATATGATACTACGTCATCTCAAGAAGCTTAAGGTTGATATTGCTTTATTACAGGAGACGCACTTGCAAAAGGATGAGTTCCTCCGTATGAATAAGATGTGGGTGGGAAGGGTATATGGGTCGGCCTCAAACGGTAGGAAAGCAGGGGTTCTTATTTTGATCAATAAAAAGTTTGCACACGAGGTGGAAACACAAGATTCAGATGAAGAAGGAAGATACATACATATAAAGATTTCAGGTACTCAAGGCACTTTTAGTATCCACAATATATATGCACCCAATACGGAACAAAGGTTTTTTTTTTTAAAATATAGCTAGTAAGATTTTGCCGGATGGGGATATATGTAAATTGGTGGGGGGAGACTTCAATACAGTGGTTTCTCAGGAAGAAGACAGGAGGAGTCAGGGGAAGCAGGGGAGGAACACGGAGGGGTCGCTGAGAGCATTGTTAAATACAACTACACAACAGGATTGCTGGAGATTATAACACCCGCAAGAGAGAGAATTTACACACTATTCCCACCCACACGACTCTTGGTCAAGGATTGACCTTTGGCTGACAAGTGAGAATTTATTGCAGAGGGTAGAAGAGATAGTTATAGAGACTATGGTAATATCGGATCATAGCCCAGTGGTAGTCAGTATAGCTGACAAAGTCCAGAGAGGACAGGATTATATATGGCGCTTCCCCTCATTCTTGACTTTGGACGAGAACTTCCATAGAATACTGAGAGAATGGTGGGTGGATTATACATTGACGAATCAGGAGCACAGTGGGGAAACACTATTGTATTGGGAGACGGATAAGGCAGTTTTGAGAGGAAAAGTGATAGGATATACGACAAAGGTGAAACGACAGGCACAAGTAAAGTTTCAGGAGGCTAGCCAGGCAGTCAGGGAAGCATATACTGACTTCTTAAAAAAACCCATCAAGGGTGACAAAAGCAAAGTGGGTGGAGGCGAAGGGCAATTTTGAGAACTGGGTAGAAAGGAAAGAAGGTATGTACAGGACACAACAAGAGGCAGAGTTGAATCGTTTCGGGAACAAGGCAGGGAAGTTACTGGCAAATCTGGCAAGGGGACGACGACCGATGACACATATTATGACACTGAGAAACGCTGTGGGGAGTAAAACGACAGAGCCCAAAGAGATAAACGACATTCTTGGAGACTTCTATGCAGGTTTATATAAAGAGGAGGGGTTAGATGATAGGAGAGAAGGAAATGAGTGGTTAAAAGGAACAAAAATGCCTACGCTCATGGAGGAAAATTTACAGGCTCTGAATAAAGAGGTGACGGAGGAGGAGGTGCTACAGGTTATGGGAGAGTTAAAAACGACAAAGGCCCCGGGACCAGATGGCTTTAGCGGCAGTTTTTTCAAAATTATGAAGGATCAAATCTCGCCTATACTGACAGAGTTATTCAATAAGATAATGGACGGGGAAAGAATATCGGGTACACTTAATACAGCCTATATAAAGCTCATTCCTAAAGGAGGAAATAATTTAGAAGACCCATCTAGTTATAGGCCCATCTCGCTGATTAATCAAGACCTAAAAATTTTAGCGAAGTTGATGGCAAATAGGTTAGCGGCAGTATTGCCAGAGATTATAGATCTCCCCCAGGCTGGCTTTGTTAAAGGACGTTCAGTGGTGACAAACATTAGGAAAGTAATGCTAGCAATTGATGTAGTAAAGCAGACGAGAGAAGGGGGGGAATCCAGCCTTGATCACCTTGGACGCGGAGAAAGCCTTAAGGTACTGTCACACATAACGAGATCGCTAGCGAGATCGCAGCTGAGTCACCGTTTGGTGACGCAGTAGCGATCCCGTTAGCAATCTCGTTATGTGTGACACTTACCAGCGATCAGGCCCCTGCTGTGAGATCGCTAATCGTTGCAGAATGGTCCAGGCCATTTTCTTCAAAGGCGATGTCCTGCTGAGCAGGACACATCGCTGTGTTTGACACTGTGTAACAGGGTCACAGTGACTGCTGAGATCATTATACAGGTCGCTACTGCGACCTGTATTGTTCCTGCATCGCTGGTAAGATCTGACTGTGTGACATCTCACCTGCGACCTCCCAGCGACTTACCTGCGATCCCTATCAGGTCGCATCGTTTTCGGGATCGCTGGTAAGTCGTTGTGTGTGACTGGGCCTTTTGACAATGTGAGGTGGTCATGGCTGGAACAGGTGTTAGATCACCTGGGCTTACACAGAGCTTTTACGAATTTTGTGAGGGTCCTTTATGCAAATCCTCAGGCAAGAGTGAGTACCCCGGGATTTCTGTCAAAAACATTTCCTTTGATGAAGGGAACCAGGCAAGGATGCCCGATGTCACCACTATTGTTTAACTTGGCTATTGAACCACTGGCTAGACGTTTGAATGAGGGGGGGTGGTTTGAAGGGATCAAGGTAGGGAGGAGGTCATTGCACTCAGCCTTATTTGCTGATGATATAATCCTGTTCATGAGCAAACCTAAAACACAATTGAGTAGAGTCATAGAACAAATTGAGGAGTTTGGGAGTTTAGCAGGGTTTAGACTTAACAAAAACAAATGTGAAATTCTCTTCTTGGACGGAAAGAGAGCGGAGGGGGAGAGGGGTGCATTATGTGACATTCCAATAGCTAGAAATACAATTAAATACTTGGGAGTACAGGTTGGGAGGGATACAAAAACCATATATTCATTAAATTATTCCCCTTTGATCGAGAAAATTGAACGTGAACTGCAAGGTTGGGCAAATTTGCCGTTGACTCTTCTGGGAAGAAATCATCTAATAAAAATGATGAGCTTTTCCAAGCTTCTCTATCCAATGCAGACAATCCCATTGCTTCTTAAACACTCGGATGTGAACAGATTGACAAAAGCGTTCTCACGTTTTTTGTGGAAGGGATATAGGCCGAGGATTAGTGCCTAAAAGCTAATGTTATCAACAGAAAATGGAGGGATCAGACTACCTAACATCAGGGGGTACAATTTGGCCTGTATCTTAAGACATGTAGTCGATTGGATTAGACGAACAAGTAGGTATTCTGACTGGGATATAGAGGCAGAATTTTGTAAACCTTGGGACCTGAGTTCAATCCTACATACCTCCATTCCAAATTTGCCGCCCAACATTAAACACTCACTGATTTGTAGAGACACAGTGATGACTTGGAAGGCGGTTAGGAAAAAGTTCGGGTTAGCCTGGAACATCTCCAAATTCCTTAATATATGGGCTTGTCCTCACTTTCCACAGGGAAGGGAAAATTATCTCTTTAAAGAATGGAGGGAAAAAGGGATTGGAACTCTAAAAAACCTGATGCATGATACAGAACGGAGATGGATGACGTGTGAGGAGTTGAGAGCAAAGTATGACTTGCGCCCATTCCAGACTCTCCAGTTTGAACAGGTGAAACAAGGGATAATGAAGAAACTATACAACATAAATAACGAATATGAGGCAAATCAGATGGTGCGATCATATTAAGGGACATCCATGCCACAAATATATCAAGTCTTTATGGAAATATGAGAGAAGTGTTAGTCCCTAACATATCAGGAAGAATGTTGGAAGGGTGGGCAAAGCAGTTGGGAGATCAAGAAGTGGAGGAGAAGATTTTGAATGGTTGGATGGTGATGAGAAAGAAGATTGTGAATGAGAACTTAAGAGTAGAGTTGAGCGAGGTTCGAGGTTCTCCAGTTCTAGGCTCGAGTGATTTTGGGGGCTGTTCTAGATCGAACTAGAACTCGAGCTTTTTGCAAAAGCTTGATAGTTCTAGATACGTTCGAGAACGGTTCTAGCAGCAAAAAAAACAGCTAATCCATAGCTGGCTTTCCGCTGTAATAGTGTAAGTCACTATGTGACTCACACTATTATGACATTTCAGTGTACAGTGTGCGGGAACAGCGCATTCAGATCACTGCTGTATGGATAATGGCGATCGCCATTTTTTTTTTTTTTTCCTTGTCTTCCTTCCCTAAGCGCGCGCGTGTAGTGGGGAGGGCCATTATGTCAGCCAATCCCAGACACACACACAGCTAAGTGTACTTTTAGCCAGAGAAGCAACGGCATGTGTGATAGGATGTGCATGTCACATGTCCCTGCATTATAAAAACGAGTATCTGCCCGTCCGGACGCCATTATCTCTTCTGCGTCCTTGGTGTCAGACATCACTGGCGCAGCTCCGTCCTGAGTCCTATCGCCGATACTGCTGTATGCGCTCCATACACAGCGCTGGACAGCTTAGGGAGAGCACTTTCTATCAGTCCTTTTAAGGGCTCGTACGGGCAGGGTCAGAGTCATAGGTGACAGGTCCTGAAAACAGAGACAGCGTCTGTGTAGCTAAGGTCAGGGATTTCCTCGCTGCATTTTCCCATTAGGAGGGATAGAAAGGCAGGCTTCCATTCCTCTACCCAGAGACCCACAACCCTGGCACTGTACCCTCCTGTCCTCTGCACACTCCAACTCATTATAACTAAGCCATTATACTAGCAAACACTGAGTGTACCTAGTGGCATCCTAAACGTGGCTATTGGACTTTTGTATAGTCCCACTAGTGCAAAGATATTTGCAGCACCTCTGCCTGCATTGCACACTCAAACTCATTGTTACTAAGCCATTATACTAGCAAACACTGAGTGAACTTAGTGGCATCCTAAAAGTGGCTGTTGGACTTCTGTATTGTCCCACTAGTGCAAAGATATTTGCAGCACGTCTGCCTGCATTGCACACTCAAACTCATTGTTACTAAGCCATTATACTAGCAAACACTAAGTGAACTTAGTGGCATCATAAAAGTGGCTGTTAGACTTCTGTATTGTCCCACTAGTGCAAAGATATTTGCAGCACGTCTGCCTGCATTGCACACTCAAACTCATTGTTACTAAGCCATTATACTAGCAAACACTGAGTGAACTTAGTGGCATCATAAAAGTGGCTGTTGGCCTTCTGTATTGTCCCACTAGTGCAAAGATATTTGCAGCACGTCTGCCTGCATTGCACACTCAAACTCATTGTTACTAAGCCATTATACTAGCAAACACTGAGTGAACTTAGTGGCATCCTAAACGTGGCTGTTGGACTTCTGTATTGTCCCACTAGTGCAAAGATATTTGCAGCACGTCTGCCTGCATTGCACACTCAAACTCATTGATACTAAGCCATTATACTAGCAAACACTGAGTGAACTTAGTGGCATCCTAAAAATGGCTGTTGGACTTCTGTATTGTCCCACTAGTGCAAAGATATTTGCAGCACGTCTGCCTGCTTTGCACACTCAAACTCATTGTTACTAAGCCATTATACTAGCAAACACTGAGTGAACTTAGTGGCATCATAAAAGTGGCTGTTGGACTTCTGTATTGTCCCACTAGTGCAAAGATATTTGCAGCACGTCTGCCTGCATTGCACACTCAAACTCATTGTTACTAAGCCATTATACTAGCAAACACTAAGTGAACTTAGTGGCATCATAAAAGTGGCTGTTGGACTTCTGTATTGTCCCACTAGTGCAAAGATATTTGCAGCACGTCTGCCTGCATTGCACACTCAAACTCATTGTTACTAAGCCATTATACTAGCAAACACTGAGTGAACTTAGTGGCATCCTAAACGTGGCTGTTGGACTTCTGTATTGTCCCACTAGTGCAAAGATATTTGCAGCACGTCTGCCTGCATTGCACACTCAAACTCATTGTTACTAAGCCATTATACTAGCAAACACTGCTGCCAGTTTAAGGGCCGTAGTTGCATTGTCAGGGATAATTATTGTTGTTTATTCTGCTGTTAATAAAGCTAGACCACCGCTGAAATCTACACCACCTCTCAATTTTTACTACTACATTTTAAGTGCACAATCTTGTTGCAATCAAAATGAGTGGCAAAATGACAGATGCTGGTGGAAAGGGGAAGAGGCGTGTTGGAAAAGGAAAAAAAGGGTTTGTCCGTGGGGAAGGTGGCAAAGCTCCATTAACATCTGCTGAAGATAGACCATCTTCCAGCAAAAGTAAGATGTCTATTACTTACCGTGGACAATCCGATGTGCTCCCTTTTTTACAGACACGAACAACTGGAACAAAGGCAGATGATGGCCAAAAAAGGAAAATGCTTGAATGGATCTCAAGTGGTCCAACAAGTGCCCTCTCCGCTACCTCAACTACCGCATCCAAAAAACACCAGTCCTCTGAGTTGTCATCCCAATCAAACTTGCTTTCTCCCAGCTCTGAAGTCTCCATCCGCCCTGCACAGTATGGTGGAACTGAGATGGCTGAGTCTGCAGAGCTGTTCAGTCACACTATAGCCTGGGAATCAGAGGTCTGCTCCCAAGCTACAGTGAGTACAGACCAGGAAATGGTCTGCAGTGATGCCCAGAACCTTTGTGACTCTGATTCAGGCCGTGAGGACCAAGTTTCTGAGCATAATGTTGACCCTTTTTCACAAACTGTAACACCTGTTGTTATAGACAATGAGGAACATACTGATGACGATGAGACGCAGATACCAGATTGGGATGACAACTTAAATATTCATTCAGGGCAAGAAGAGGCTCGGTCTGAGGGTGAGGGGAGTGCAAACGCAACAATTGATGAGGAAGTTCTAGATCCCACCTACTGTCAACCCACAGTCAGGCCCTCGAGGAGGTCAACAGAGACGGTGGAGGAGGATGCAACTGACGACGAAGTTACCTTGCGCCTTCCTGGACAGAGTAGGAGTACTGGTAGCACGTCTACAACTGCATCCTCAGCCACCACTGTGCCTCTGAGCACTAGTCGGGGTGGATCAGCAGGTCGCATGCCCTCTAAGCCTTGCCTAGCCTGGTCCTTTTTTGACATAGCAAAAGATCGCCCAAATTATGTGATCTGTAAAATTTGTCATGATTCTGTTAGTAGAGGGGAAAACCTCAGCAGTTTGACAACTTCTTCCATGAATCGTCACATGAATAAATATCATATGTCCCGGTGGGAAGCTCACCGTGCTGCAATGCGGCCTAGCGGAGCGAACCATCCACCGCCTGCCCCTTCTAGTGCATCCGCGCGCTCTTCATCTTCTAGGACTGTGGGGATAGCTGTCACACCTGGTTTTCCACGCACAACTTCCACCACTGTAACCGCAACAGGCAGTTTGCTTGGTAGGTCGTCAGTTGGTTTGGAAGGGGGGACAAGTACGTGTGTACAGCTCTCTCAGACATCGATAGCACCAACGTTGGATGAAGGCGACATCATGTCTACGCCTGCACTTTCCTCACAAAGCTGCATTTTTCCAGGGACACCCTACTCAACACCGTCTACACACAGCAGCCAGATCTCTGTCCCTCAGATGTGGACAAATAAAAGGCCATTTCCTGCGACCCATGACAAAGCTAAGAGGTTGACTTCATCCCTCTGTAAGCTCTTGGCTACCGAAATGCTGCCTTTCCGCCTGGTGGACACACAGGATTTTAGAGACCTTATGTCTGTCGCTGTGCCCCAGTACCAGATGCCCAGTCGCCACTACTTCTCTAAGAAAGGTGTGCCCGCGCTACACCAGCATGTCGCACACAACATCACCGCTTCCTTGAGAAACTCTGTGTGTCAACGGGTGCATTTCAGCACCGATACTTGGACCAGTAAGCGTGGAGAGGGACGTTACATGTCGCTGACTGGGCACTGGGTAACTATGGTGATAGATGGTGAAGGGTCTGCTGCACAAGTCTTGCCGTCCCCACGACTTGTGTGTCAATCCTCTGTCTGTCCAAGTTCCGCCACTGCTTCTGCCTCCTCCACCTCATCTGGGTCCTCCACCTCTGCCCCAAGCCTGCCTGTTCAGGCCACCAGCGTTCTCACTGCGCAGAAGGAATCACGCACCCCTCATTACTATGCTGGCAGCAGAGCGCAATGGCATCAGGCGGTCTTTAGCTTGACATGTCTTGGGAATAGGAGTCACACAGCTGAGGAGTTGTGGTCAGCTCTGCGGTCCGAGTTTAATAAATGGTTGTCTCCACTCAACCTGCAGCCTGGTAAGGCCGTGTGCGACAATGCTGCAAACCTGGGTGCGGCCCTTCGGCTGGGCAAGGTGACACACGTGCCTTGTATGGCTCACGTGTTGAACCTTGTTGTCCAGCAATTTTTAACACACTATCCCGGCCTAGATGGCCTTCTGACCAGGGCACGAAAACTGTCTGCTCACTTCCGCCGTTCAACCGCCGCAGCTGAGCGACTTGCATCGCTCCAGAAGTCTTTCGGCCTGCTGGTTCATCGACTGAAATGCGATGTGCCGACACGCTGGAATTCGACTCTCCACATGTTACAGCGACTGTGGCAGCACCGCCGAGCCCTGGTGCAATACGTCATGACGTATAGCCTGGGCCAACGAGATGCAGAGGTGGGGCAGATCACCCTGATGGAGTGGTCTCAGATCAAGGACCTATGCACCCTTCTGCACAGTTTCGACATGGCGACGAATATGTTTAGCGCTGACAATGCCATTATCAGCATGACAATTCCAGTCATTTACATGCTAGAGCACACGCTAAACACTATTCGGAGTCAGGGGGTGGGACAACAGGAAGGGGAGGAACTACAGGAGGATTCATATGCGCAAGACACAACAACATCACCAAGGTCCAGACGTTCATCAGCACCAACGCGGCAGGCATGGGACCATGAGGGACAGGGATCAACAAGGGCACATGGTAGCAGGCGAAATGTTGAGGAAGGTGCAGGAGAACATGAAGAAATGGAGGACGAACTTTCCATGGACATAGAAGACTCAGCGGATGAGAGAGACCTTGGTCAAATTTCTGTTGAAAGAGGTTGGGGGGAGATGTCAGAGGAAGAAAGAACGGTTAGCACCTCTATGCCACAAACACAGCGTGGACTTTGTCCGCATGGCTGCGCAAGACACATGAGCGCCTTCTTGCTGCACTACCATTGATGCCATGACTTTGCAAATGGAGCCTTGCTCATTTTGGGCTTCAAATCTTGAAAAATGGCCAGAGCTCTCAACTTACGCCTTGGAGATTTTGTCGTGTCCAGCTGCCAGCGTTGTCTCTGAACGTGTCTTCAGTGCTGCTGGGTGTGTGCTGACAGATAAGCGCACGCGTCTGTCCAGTGACAATGTGGACAGACTAACGTTCATCAAAATGAACAAGTCATGGATCCAGAAGGAATTTACTACCCCTGTGTCATCCTGGGGAGAGTAAATGCTTGTGGATTTGGAATGTGCTTGATGCAAATCAAAACATCCTGTTTACAACTAGGGCACAAGTGCTGCCACTGATGGGGTGTCTGTGTGGCCCAATTTTTGGAAAAAAAGGGGGACTCCGCTTGGAGTAACCCTTGCTTACATTGTTTTTAAAAATGATCCAAGATGCACAGCACTGGGATCAGGAAAGACTTAGCTACCTACCCCGGTGTCATGCTGGGGACGGTTAATTATGGCGTATTTTTGAATGTGCTTGATGCAAATCAAAACATCCTGTTTGCAACTAGGGCACAAGTGCTGCCACTGATGGGGTGTCTGTGTGGCCCAATTTTTGAAAAAAAGGGAGACTCCGCTTGGAGTAACCCTTGCTTACATTGTTTTTAAAAATGATCCACGATGCACAGCGCTGGGATCAGGAAAGACTTAGCTACCTACCCCGGTGTCATGCTGGGGACGGTTAATTATGGCGTATTTTTGAATGTGCTTGATGCAAATCAAAACATCCTGTTTGCAACTAGGGCACAAGTGCTGCCACTGATGGGGTGTCTGTGTGGCCCAATTTTTGGAAAAAAGGGAGACTCCGCATGCAGTAACCCTTGCTTGCTGTGTTTTTTAAAAGGAGCCAAGATGAACAAGTCATGGTTCAGCAAAGACTTTGCTACCTACCCCGGTGTCATCCTGGGGACGGTTAAGAATGGCGTATTTTTGAATGTGCTTGATGCAAATCTAGCTGTGAAGTGTACAACTGGGGCACAACTGCTGCCACTGAAGGGGTGGGTGTGTGTGGGGCCCAATTTTTGGAAAAAAGGGAGACTCCGCTTGGAGTAACCCTTGCTTACAGTGTTTTTAAAAAGGAGCCAAGATGAACAGAGCTGGGATCAGGAAAGACTTAGCTACCTACCCCGGTGTCATGCTGGGGACGGTTAATTATGGCGTATTTTTGAATGTGCTTGATGCAAATCAAAACATCCTGTTTGCAACTAGGGCACAAGTGCTGCCACTGATGGGGTGTCTGTGTGGCCCAATTTTTGGAAAAAAGGGAGACTCCGCTTGGAGTAACCCTTGCTTGCTGTGTTTTTTAAAAGGAGCCAATATGAACAAGTCATGGTTCAGCAAAGACTTTGCTACCTACCCCGGTGTCATCCTGGGGACGGTTAAGAATGGCGTATTTTTGAATGTGCTTGATGCAAATCTAGCTGTGAAGTGTACAACTGGGGCACAACTGCTGCCACTGAAGGGGTGGGTGTGTGTGGGGCCCAATTTTTGGAAAAAAGGGAGACTCCGCTTGGAGTAACCCTTGCTTGCTGTGTTGTTTAAAAGGAGCCAAGATGAACAAGTCATAGTTCAGCAAAGACTTTGCTACCTACCCTGGTGTTATCCTGGGGACGGTTAAGAATGGCGTATTTTTGAATGTGCTTGATGCAAATCTAGCTGTGAAGTGTACAACTGGGGCACAACTGCTGCCACTGAAGGGGTGGGTGTGTGTGGGGCCCAATTTTTGGAAAAAAGGGAGACTCCGCTTGGAGTCACCTTGCGGTGTTTTAAATGATTTTAGAAGGGCGTGCCATGCCTATATCTGTGTCTCCTCCTCTTTTTCCTTGTCCAGCTCTTTTGTTTTCGCATGAGTATATGTCCTTGTCACTTTCCCATGTGTTTGTGTTGTGAGTTGTTTGTCACCTTTTGGACACCTTTGAGGGTGTTTTCTAGGTGTTTGTGAATGCCTGCCATTGTTTCCTATGTGGTTCGAGTTCGGTTCGTCGAACGTTCGACGAACTGAACTCGAACGGGACCTCCGTTCGACGAACTGAACTCGAGCCGAACCACGACCGGTTCGCTCATCTCTAGTTAAAACCAAGCACACCATTGTTTTTCTTGTGAAATTCTCAATAAGTTTGATGTGTTACATGACTCTCTTCCTATTGGAAAAGATAAAGTTGGATCCAAAATGGCCGACTTCAAAATGTCTGCCACGGTCACCACCCATCTTGAAAAGTTTCCCCCCTCCCATATACTAATGAGACACAAACAGGAAGTTGATATCAGGAACCATTCCCATTTTATTTAGGTGTATCCATATAAATGGCTCACCCTGTATATTGGACCAGTTTTCTCCCTGTTCATATGCCATAAGGACAGGGACATTAACCCTTTAGTGACTACCAATACAACTTCAAACTGGCCTGAGATGTAAGTGAATAGCATTCCCCCTACGGGTGAAAATGCAGCAGCTGTACACTGTAGCTGACACCGTGCTGCATCAGTCACTATCGGTGTTGGCACTGCAATGGCCATTCTACCACTGAGATGCTGCTGTTAATAGAGACTACAGCATGTAGATGGTTAGCAGAGTATTGGGGAGCTCTCACTATAACCCGATCAATATCCAGAGATCATTATTGTGTGGTCCTGATGGTTGCCATGGCAATTCACATCAAAATAATGGCCTTAGAGTCTGCTGGCTATAGTGACTTGAATACCTAGTGTACATGACTGTAACCAAGAAAAATAATCCCTAGGGATCAATACCAGCAAACTACCAAATAGCTAAATCCCCATTAAAAATATCTTTATTTAAGTCATATTTTAAAAAAACTGTTAATACAGTGCACAAAATAGCCACTCAGAGGTGGATTAATAGTCAGGGAGGGACATGTGCGCCAAACAACGAATATTCAAAACGGGGGTTGTAGTTGAAATGATCTCAACGGGCTCTATTTTCCCTGTTACACTTTTCACTGCCTAACAACGGAGTGTAAACACCCTAATACTCGGTGCCCCCGCTCCTCGTCGGCTGTCCCTCACTAATAGAGTTGAGCGATGTTCGAGTCGAACGGTTCGCCAATTTCATGTTCGAGTGATTTTGGGGGGGTGTTCGAGTCGTTCGACGAACTCAAATGATTTGCTTAAAGTTCGGCAGTTCGAGTTATGTTCGAGAACGGTTCGATCACGAAAAAGCGTAGGTAGTTACTATCTGGCTTTTCACTGTAATAGTGTGAGTCACTGTGAATCATGATATTATCAAAATTCAGCGTATAGTGTGCGGGGGGGACGGGGTTTACATCAGTGCTGCTGCTGAGTGCTGAAAGAATGGCGATCGCCTTTTTTATTTTTCCTAACCGCGCGTACAGTGGGGCGGGCCAGGCTGTCAGCAAATCACAGACACACACACAGCAATGTGGATTTTTGCCAGACAAGCAAGGGCATGTGTCATAGGCTGTGCATGTCCTTGCCTTATAAGACCCGTCCATTTTCCCCGTCGCCGCCATTATCTCTCTGCTGCGGGTGGGTGACAGTCACCACTCCTGCTCCCGCTGCTGCTGCTGTGTGCGCTATAGACATACAGTGCAATCTACAGATCGCTTTAGGGATTAGGGACTACTTGTAATTTCAGCCCTTTTCAGGGCTGCATTACAGCCGTTCATAGCCATTGTTCCTAGGCAGGTCTGTGCCAACGCTGTGCAGGGGCTTATATAACAGCGTCTGGCTACATCAGCTCAGGCAATTCCTTGGGGCATTGTTTCATTGGCAGGGATAGAAAGTGAGGCTTCCTTTGCTGACCAGCTAGCTATAGCACCTGTGCATTCTACACACCTGTCCATTTCTGCTACGCAATTTTAATTGCAAACAGTGCTGACACTTTTAGGGGCATAGTAAAATTGTCTGGGATACTACCTTGAGGTTTCTTTGCTGTCAAGCAAGGTACACCACATGTGCATTCTACACTCCTCTCCATTTCTGCTACGCAATTTTAATTTCCAAAAGTGCTGACACTTTTAGGGGCATAGTAAAATTGTCTGGGATACTACCTTAGGGTTCCTCTCCTGTCAAGCAAGGTACACCACATGTGCATTCTACACTCCTCTCCATTTCTGCTACGCAATTTTAATTTCCAAAGTGATGACACTTTTAAGGGGCATAGTAAAATTGTCTGGGATACTATCTTAGGGTTCCTCTCCTGTCAAGCAAGGTACACCACATGTGCATTCTACACTCCTCTCCATTTCTGCTACGCAATTTAAATTTCCAAAAGTGCTGAAACTTTTAGGGGCATAGTTAGATTGTCTGGGATACTACCTTAGGGTTTCTTTGCTGTCAAGCAAGGTACACCACATGTGCATTCTACACTCCTCCCCATTTCTGCTACGCAATTTTAATTTCCAAAAGTGATGACGCTTTTAGGGGCATAGTAAAATTGTCTGGGATACTACCTTAGGGTTCCTCTCCTGTCAAGCAAGGTACACCACATGTGCATTCTACACTCCTCTCCATTTCTGCTACGCAATTTTAATTTCCAAAAGTACTGACACTTTTAGGGGCATAGTAAGATTGTCTGGGATACTACCTTAGGGTTCCTCTCCTGTCAAGCAAAGTACACCACATGTGCATTCTACACTCCTCTCCATTTCTGCTACGCAATTTTAATTTCCAAAAGTGATAACACTTTTAGGGGCATAGTAAAATTGTCTGGGATACTATCTTAGGGTTCTTCTCCTGTCAAGCAAGGTACACCACATGTGCATTCTACACTCCTCTCCATTTCTGCTACGCAATTTTTAACTGCAGGTAGTCCAGGCAATCTGTGACGAAGGTGCAGGCGTGGATAAACTGTTGCCTTCATCCAAAGGTGGTTCTCTTGATGTCTGAGAGAGCTCAACACCAGCAGCTGTTTCCACTTCAAAAACAACTGACGACCTGCCCATCACACTGCCTGTTGCGGGTAAAGGGGTGGAAGGTCAGCATCAAAAAGCATGTGTGACTGCTGTCCCCACAGTCACAGAGGATGAAGAGCCCGCAGATGCCATTGATGGGGCAGACGATGGTTGCACTGCCCCGCTAGGCCGCATTGTAGCACAGTGAACTTCCCATTGAGACTTATGCTTCACTTAAAGTTGTTTACAGGGTGGGCTCCCCAGTATACATCAAAACCACACACTAGGAAAAGGACTCTAGGCAGTTGGGTTGATAAATGATTGTTTAACTTTCCAAAAACAAACAATAAGAACCATGCATAAAACTGAAAGAATAGAACAATCTATTCACAATTCCAAAAGCCTACACCCCTATGCTGTGACACTCATAATGGCGATATATACCCCCTGCTCACCAACTTTTGCCTAACCAATGGACTGTCTAAACAGTTGCCTACTACCCGGTAATCCCTCTGCGTAGCAGGAGTAAGTGTGTGTGTGTGTGTGTGTGTGTATGTGTGTGTGTGTGTGTATGTGTGTGTGTGTGTGTGTGTGTGCGAACACGACTTACCAGTGTTGCATCACAAGAGCTTACAACTTATCTACCTAAACATAGACAAAACCCATTACCCCCCCGAATACCCTTGTTAGCTGAAGCCTCACAGATAAGGCAGATGATAACAGTGTGAAGGCAAACCACACAGCTCAGCAACACAGTCCTGGAAATTTTGTAAAGCAACAGTCAATGCAAACATGTGTCGCTGTCCCTCTATGATTTTAACTGTAACTGACAAAGACAGAGCAGAGGCATCAAGTCTTATTGTCTATATAGTCGTCCTAAGCAGAACATATATGTGTTTTGCTAAGAAAACCAAGTGTTGCGTGCACGCATTACTGTCTGGTCCCAGCCTACCGTACCCGGGTACTGTGGTGTCCAGTTGCCATCAATACAGAGTTTACGATCCTCTCCCGGTAAACAGTATAGACAGCACCGGAAGAATGTCGATCTCCGGCACAGGATGCTTCTCACAGGCGTTACAGTCCTCCTCAGCAAACTCCAACACGAGTCCCCTCACAATTCACCATAGTGTTTCCGTGGTGGCTCCTTGCTGTAACGCACACCTTTAGCTTTTCCTTCACTTCACAGACAGCACCTCCTCCACTTTCCAAGTCCACAGCCGAAGACCGTTTTGCTATTGCTATAGTGACCAAACAGTCAAAGGCAGATGCAAAAAACAGCAGCCCCTTGTGGGTAGTCTGCAACAATGAACAACAAATAAGCATGTTGCATTCACAGTGGATAAACCTCATCAATACACCCTCACGCTATCACTTCATATCCATGTGAGAGTTCATGGACGAAGTACTCAAAGTAGTGAGTTTTTGGTTTCTACTTAGAGATTGGTGACAAATCTTACAGATGACATGACTTGGGTGATCTTTTGCGATGTAAAAAAAGCCACAGGCTAGGTAAGGCTTACAGCCCATGCAACCTGCAGAGCCACCACGACTTCTGCTCAGAGGCAGAGTTGTGTCTGAGGATTCAGTTGTTGACGTGCTTCCAGTACTTTGTCTCTGTCCAGGAAGACGCAACGTAACCTCATCGTCAGTAGCATCCTCCTCCACCTCCTCTGCTGACCTCATCAACTGGCTGACTTTGGTTTGACAGTAAGTGGGGTCTCCAACCTCATCATCACCCTGTGTGTTTTAACTCCCCTCGTCCTGACTCCTCCGAGCCAACCTCTTCCTGCCCTGACTGAATAGTAAAGTTGTCGTTCCAATCAGGAATCTGAGTCTCATCAGCATGTTCCCCATTGTCTCCACCAGGAGGATTTACAGTTTGGGAATGAGGGTGTACATTATGCTCAGCACCTTCTTCATCATTGCCTGGATTCGACTCACAATGCTTCTGGGCATCAGTTCAGATCATTTCCTTGTCTGGACTCACTGCAGCTTTGGAGCAGACCTCTGATTCCCAGGCTACAGTGTGACTGAACAGCTCTGCAGACTCAACCATCTCTGTTACCCCATACTCAGCAGGGCTGGTGGAAACTTGAAAGCTGATAGGAAGCAAGTGCGATTGGGTTGACACCACAGAGGAATGGAGTATTCGGGATATTGAAGTTGAGGTGGAGGAGAGGCCACTTGATGGAGCACTTGAGATCCATTGAAGCACCTGCTCTTTTGGTGCCTCATCTACCTACATTTGGTAGCGATGGTCGTGTCCCTGAAAAAAGGGATCATATTAGATTATCCACGGGAAGAAGTACACCTTTTATTTAGGCTGGCAGTTGGTGTTACGAATCGGTGCCGCCGTAGACGCAAGCAGCCTGCTGCGGTTCCAGTTGCGCCCAGGTGTCAGCTGCCATTTTTGGACATGCCTCAGGTCATCCAGCTGGCTGCTTCCTCATCCATGTCTAAGTGTGGAGAGATGGCTAGTGCGCATAAGTGTGCCGATTTACCCCAGACACAGCCTAAGTACAGTGTTTCGCCTAGTGAGCATGCTCAGCATGACTGTGCCATTCCTGAGGCTAAGTCCTCAGTTAGTGCTACTGAGCATGCTCCCACACTTAGTGAGAAAAGCCTCTTTGCACAGGTACTTGGTGCCGTGTCTAAGTCCTGTGTTGGGCCTACAGAGCATGCAGAAGTCTGTTTTCTGAGACTGTTTTCAGGCAAATGAGCATGCTCAGGCACTTACTGCATCAGAGGCTAGGTCCATTAAGGAACTCACTGGCCATGTCCGTGAGGTGGAAGTCCATGATAGTCCAGAGGGCATCAGGTGTCCTGATGATGTGGCCACTCCAGACTGGCTTGCAGAGGCCCGCCTCTATGATTTGGCACCTCATCATTGTTCGTCAAACGATGACTGGTGAGGGGTTTGGGGCGTGGCTGCCATGCGGTCATCATTGAAGTGGCGGTTACGGATAGCCCGCTGGTTATGTCACTGATGACGTGGCACTCTGCTTTTGGCTCATGGAGGGGCATTGTGGTCCACCCTGGGTTGGGGCGGACCCAGGTTAAAAAAGCAATTATTTAAGAAATAACGTCTGGAACACCAATTTTGAGTCTGAACTGGGTGCAAAAACCTAAAAAAATCTACACTATATGGAGAAAAGGTATGCACACCAGTGACTATGTAAGGGGAATATATGAAAAGCAGAAACTGCTGTGTGAATACTGACATGAAAAATCCAATAGCTATATGTAAGAATGAAAATATGAAAATGGAATCTGCATTACTGCCATGAACATATGAATAAAGAGAAATTTAGCTATTGAATTGATCAATGCAACAGAGCCCCAAAACTACATTGTTCCAGACGTTATTTCTTAATTGATTTGTAGTCTTTCGTTTGTGAACCCGGCCCCACCACACCTATTGTCAGTCCACATTATACGCATATATAGCCTGGGTCTCAGCTTCCCAAAACAGTAAGTTTTTTAACTGCATGAGAGGACACACACTAGCTAGGGACCCCAACGTAGAGAAAAACTTTGGCATAGTGTTGGGGTATCTGTTGCATTGATCAATTCAATAGCTAAATTTCTCTTTATTCATATGTTCATGGCAGTAATGCAGATTCCATTTTCATATTTTCATTCTTACATATAGCTATTGGATTTTTCATGTCAGTATTCACACAGCAGTTTCTGCTTTTCATATATTCCCCTTACATAGTCACTGGTGTGCATACCTTTTCTCCATATAGTCCAGGTTAGAAAAGGGGCTGGAGACAACAAGGAGGTGCGCAGTCTTCTGTTATGCTCAGACAGAGCACACCTCCATGTGTTGAACCCATTGTGGCTTTAGGGCAGTGGTAGGCAGGGATAGGGCATCGGTGCAGGACTCCACCACACTCACACTTGGTAACGCAGAACGGTTACGACTGGCTCCTGTCCTACCAGTCCAGGTAGTGCAGCACAGTGGCATTAACTGGGCTGCTGCTGCGCCTGCTGTCAACAGGTGTGCCCCCTACGCACACGGGCAACGTAACCAATGGCCCCTGTGTTGTTAACAGTGAGTTCCTGGGCTGGGTGTGTGGACCCTGTGATGCTAACAGGGTTCCCAGTCTCTAGATCCGAGTGTCGTCTAACTCGGTTCAGGCTACTGTTTTTTTCAGAGGCACCCAGCTCTGTATCCTCCACCTAACCTTCGGGTTGCCAGCATCTCCTTTTCCATCTAGCAGCACGGTGGTCCCCGACTGGTGATTGGGATATATACCACCTTTTCCAAATCTGCCAGTCCCCCCATAACAGATGGTGTTTCTTCAGCAGATGTTACTGTTGCTTAACCACCAAATCCACGAACACAATTTTTTCCCCCTTTCTAACACACCTGTTCCCCTTTCCACCAGCATCTGGCCTTTTTCCACTCATTTTGTATATGACCAAATTTGAAACTCTGCCGGTATACCCTGTCGCGGGCAGAGGAGGGGACGCTGCGCTCTCCCACTGCTCGGGTCTGGCTGCCGCTGCTGCTGCGGCCTGCTGTTGCTCGGTGGCTCGAGCGATGGGCCGGATCCCGAGGACTCGAGCGGCGCTCCTCGCCCGTGAGTGAAAGGGGTTTGGTTTTTGGGATAGTTTATTGTCCGTGACGCCACCCACGGTTGTGGTGATTGTATGGACACCACTGCTGCTCTGGATGGGGATCCCGGGAGCGGTGACAGGGAGCAGCAAAGTTGTTGGTTCTCCCCTCCGTGGGTAGGGGGTGGTCGTCCCGGGGCCCGGTGATGAGTTGGGGGATGAGGGATGGCGGGGCCGGTGCAGGGCTTGGTGGGGTGCAGGGACGCGGGGGCAGCATTGTGCCTCACGGCACTGTGGTGCTCACTCAGCCTGAGACGGGGACACAGTTCTCGGTAAAACACACGGCTGGAAAGAAGGTTCCCACGGACGGCTGCTGTTGCTTTTCCCCAGTAGTTGACGGTGACGGTCCCTTTTCCTGCACCTAAGTCTATGTTGGTAGCGATGGGTTCCCACCGATAACCCACTCCCCGGCTTGGATATGGGCCGGAGGAGCCCCTCTTTGCCCGCAGGCGCTGGCCCTGAGAAACTGGTGCCTTGGCGGTGGTGGTGTCTCTCTCTAACGGTTGGACTGTTGCCTTCAATCGGGACTTGGTTGTTGGGAGACCCAGAGGTCCCCTTCACTGACGGATTTGGCAAATTCACGGCGACTCCTAGCCTTGCCGGGATCCGAAAGGCCCCTGCCAATGGTGCTGGCTTCTCTTCGTATACCGCTCCGGTACCGCCGGGCCACCACCCGTCCACGGTCCTTTCGGCAACCTCCAAGCAGCCTCTCCTGCAGACGGTCACCGCCATCAGCTAACCTTGCTGTTCTCAGTCCGGGGCACACACCCGGACCAACTTCAGGCTTTCTCAACTGTCACTTTCTCTTCCACCTTTACTCCTCTCTCTTGTTCCTCTACCACTTCACTCTCGCTTCAGACTCTGACTAGACTGATCTGCTTGGTTTTCCCGCCTCCAGGGCTGTGAACTCCTTGGTGGGCGGAGCCAACCGCCTGGCCCTCCCCCTGGTGTGGACATCAGCCCCTGGAGGAAGGCAACAAGGATTTTTGTGTAGCTTTGGTGTACCTATCCGGGGTGTAGGGTGTGGTGGTGTCATGACCTGTGACCCCTGGCTTGCCCAGGGCATCACATTCCCCCTTAGCAAAATGCTGCCCGTCCAACACCGGTTTTATTTTTCTGAAAAGATAAAAAAAACACAAGACAAGTATAATAACTTCATCCCACAGCGGGAGGCACTTTTCTTAAACGTTACGGTAACATTTTAACGGTTGCTGCTGCCGCTCTCTCCCACCCAAGCAACCTGGCCCTGATGCTGCCCCTAAGAAACAGGCAGCACCCCTTGACCCCAGTCCTGAACCAGTTAACCGAGCGGGATCTGTCCTTCCCCTCCAGAGGGTAGCCACCGGTTCCTGTGGTGGCTGGGCCCCAGCCTGCTCCACTGCGGGCCCTCCCTCCAACCTGCCTCTCCGGAGGCGGTAACGGTTAGCTGCAACAAAACATTTTTATTTACAACCCACTTAACGTTTGTGGTTGCCCTGCAAGTTCTCGGGCCTGTTCATAGAGAGTTCCCTATGCAGCTTTTTGAAGGGTCCCCACGGGGACAACAATGCCGGCAACGGCCGGTTCCAAATCACGGTGCTGATAATCAGATAACTCCATCAGTTGATCACTTTCATTTTTTTTTTCCAAACTTTCAACTTTTAAACACACACAGTTGTGGTCCCAACGGGGACGGTGCAACGGTGCTCTGCTGCCATCACTCAGAGTCCTCGACATCACCTGAGGGAGGGGGCTCGGCGCTCACACGGGACTCCTGGCTGCCCCTTAACTTGGCATCCAGCGCGAACCACCCCCTCTCCCCACAGTGCCGGGTGTACTGAACTATGTCTCCCGGCATCAGGCTACGACCGGGGTGCTCCTCTGGCAGATGAGCATTCACATCCCGCCGGGCTATAAACACTTCGGCCTCCAGGCCCGGTTGATAAATAAATCCATATGATGATAAAGAACCCCGGCACACAGTATGGAAGGAGGATAAAATAGTCAATGGTTTTTGTAGTATGTTCGAGTTTTATTCAAAAAGGAAAACGTTTTCACGGAGGTGTTCTAGGTTATCTGGGGAAGAAAAAGAAGAAAGTTATTTAAGTCATTATAGTGACATACAACTAATATTTCATGGATTCTCATTATGCGAATAAGGAGGATTAAGATATTCAAAGATGAAAATTACAAACATGTTAATATAACATATATATATGTATATACACACATAAAGGGTATATCTCTGATGAGGAGAGATAGATAATCATGTGATATATATTAGAAACACTGTCATGGTGCGGGAGGAGTATCACTTGGATCAAAAGGTCTCCAGTGGACAGTACTTATATTATGAACAAATATTAAATCTGATGTAACAGGTAATACAAGCATTAGAAATAAAAATAAAAATAAATATAAAATAATGTAATACATGACCTAACATATAACCTCATATTCCTTGTTAAGACCTAAAGGTTCCAGGGTTTTGAGTGTATGGATCCAGTAGGCTTCTCGTGTCTTGAGTCTAGTGATCCTATCACCCCCTCTTCTGATGGGGGGAATGTGTTCTATGACTTGGAACCGTAGCTGAGATATAGAATGGTTATGAGAAATGAAGTGAAAAGGTATGGGTAAAAGTGTTTGTTTGCAGCGTCTTATAACCACGCCACTTGGAAAAATATTGTTGTTATGTTTTCACTCAGAACATGATGTTATTGTAATTATGTTGCTTGTGAACTTTTTTGTCAAAATTTATTTTAGTACCTTTATGTTCCTGGTGAAGGCTCGCTTATGAGCCGAAACGTTAGGACTGTATTGCAACTCCTTGTTGTGAAAGGACTGTATTGCAACTTCCAATTGTTGTGAAAACTTTTTCCTTTTTGAATAAAACTCGAACATACTACAAAAACCATTGACTGTTTTATCCTCCTTCCATACTGTGTGCCGGGGTTCTTTATCATCATATGGACTGTTTTTCTCCCGAGCACCAGGTTTCGAAGCAGTTGAGCCCAGCTTACCCTTACTTGGTGTTTGACTGAAAGCAGGGATGGAAGGATAAGATTGTGACAGTAGAGGCCAGTATTTACGTATGGTGTCTCTAATGGGTGTGTTGAAGGGATGATAGGTTGAGACAAATGGAATTCTAGAGACCTCCTTATTTATCTGTAGATTCCGTGTGGGTGACGGAGATTGTCGGGATATGTGTAAGGGATAGCCTCTCTCTTGGAATTTACGAGTCATCTCATCATGACGGGCTATGCGAGTATCAGGATCAGTCACAATACGGGTAATTCTGTGGTGTTGTGAGAGTGGTAGAGAGTTCTTTACATGCCTAGGGTGACAACTAGTGTAGTGTAAAAGGCTGTTTTTGTCAGTGTCTTTTGTGTAGAGATCAATGGAAATGGTACCTGTGTCATCCAAAATTACGGTAGTGTCCAAGAAATGGATGGAAGTAGGATCCTGATGGAGGGTGAAGGTCATATTAGGTATACAACAATTTAGAAAGATTAGGAAATTGTTCAAAGTTTCGGCTCTGCCTCGCCATATGACGAACACGTCGTCTATATACCTTTTCCACGTTACGACATGTGTCTGAAAGAGTGGAGAATTATAGATATGATGTTCCTCAAACCAGGCCATAAAAATATTGGCATATGGGGGTGCCATATTAGACCCCATCGCTGTGCCTCTCCGTTGAACATAGAACTGATCTCCAAAGAGGAAGAAGTTTTGTTCAAGGACTATGTGCAAGAGGTCCTGGCAAAAAGTATGTTGATGATCGGAGAGATTACTGTAGTGTTCGAGGAACCAGTTATCAGCCTCTATACCAAGATGATGATCTATACTGGTATAGAGGCTGTTGACGTCAAGTGTGGCTAAAAGGCAGTCAGCTGGTATGGAGCCCAGGGATCGAATATGGGTTAAGAAATCAGTGGTATTTTTTAGATAGGAAGTGATGCTTGGAACCAAGGGGGACAGTATTCTATCAAGGGTAATGGCCAGGGGAGAGAGGATCGAATCTGTGGACGCCACAATTGGACGGCCTGGTGGTCGCGTGAGATTTTTATGTATTTTAGGAAGCACATAGAAGACCGGTGTGATGGGATTGGTTTTTTGCAAAAACTCAGCTAGTTTTTTATCAATAGTACCAGTCTGTAGATGGTAAGTGATGGTAGTGGAAATGGTCTGCCGTATTTGGGAAGTGGGATCTCTGCTAATAGGTGTGTAGGTAGCAGTGTCATGGAGTTGATTGTGGATCTCCGAAAGGTAGTAGGTTTTATCTAAAACCACAATCGCCCCACCCTTGTCGGCTGGTTTGATGATTATATGTGGATTATTTTTCAGATTAGTGATGGCACGCGACTCATCAGGAGTGCAATTGTGTTTAAGATGAAATTTACCCTGATGTATGTCATTGAGGGTGTGATTAATCTCGGTTGTGACTAAGGAAAAATACGTTTCCACTGGGTGATAATTCTTAGTGGGGCAGAAACTGCTAGGATTACGTAGGCCTAGGGTGTTAAGCTTAAACATCTCAGTGGACCCAGAATTATCAGGTTCGACATAACCATCTTGGGAAGTATTAAAATGCACTTTAAGGCGGAGATTCCGGAAAAATCTCCTAGTTTCCTGATCTAATTTAAAGGAGTCGAAAGACGGGGTAGGGCAGAATGATAGTCCTTTCTGCAGTACGGCCGATTCACTAGGGGAGAGGTTATAGGAGGAGATATTGTAGACCAGGTTGGTCCTACCTGTGATCGAGTCGTGATGGTTCGTGGTCCGAAGTCTCTTGCCCCGCCGCGTCTTCCTTTTGGAGGTTGTCTTGGGCCTAAAAAATGAGAGGAACGGGATTGATTGTGTTCGCTGTCGGAGCTGTTGGATGATGAGTAATGTCCTTGATAAGGGGTGCGTCGTGGTTGACTGTAACTTGAGGAACGCCATATGTAGACTTGGTTTTTCTGGTAATCCTCTTGGTCTCGCTGAAATTTCGTACGTTTACGTATTTGTAGAGATTTCCTAAATTCCGAGATTGTTGCTTCAGTCTTGGTTTTGATATTGTTATATTCAGTGGGTGATAAGGTATTCTGGAACTGATGTTCGATTGTGGTGATGTTAGCACTGATGTCCTCGATCTCCTTATCAAGATATTCAATGGTCAGTAATATGAGGTCCATGGAGCATTTATTCAAAATACTCTCGTATTTGTCGCAATAGGAAGTATTCTCTGAAAATAATGTTGGTCGGAGGGGAATACGTAGTCCACGTGGAATCCTTTTAGCCTTGTGGTACTCCGCCAAGGTGATGTAATGTAGCTCTAGAGCAGTATGTCTGCGTAATTCTTTCTCGTAATCCTTGCTTCTGATCTCTTCAGTTGGAATTGAGAGAAATTGGTTTGAAGCGGTTACTTTAGAAAGAATAGCGGATGTAGCTTCATCATTATATGAAAATGTGGAAAACGACATATCAAAAAATCGTAGATAGAAGTAGAAGCGCCGGCCAAAATTCAGTCAATAAGTAAGGGTAAGCTGGGCTCAACTGCTTCGAAACCTGGTGCTCGGGAGAAAAACAGTCCATATGATGATAAAGAACCCCGGCACACAGTATGGAAGGAGGATAAAACAGTCAATGGCTTTTGTAGTATGTTCGAGTTTTATTCAAAAAGGAAAAAGTTTTCACGGAGGTGTTCTAGGTTATCTGGGGAAGAAAAAGAAGAAAGTTATTTAAGTCATTATAGTGACATACAACTAATATTTCATGGATTCTCATTATGCGAATGAGGAGGATTAAGATGTTCAAAGATGAAAATTACAAACATGTTAATATAACATATATATATATGTATATACACACATAAAGGGTATATCTCTGATGAGGACAGATAGATAATCATGTGATATATATTAGAAACACTGTCATGGTGCGGGAGGAGTATCACTTGGATCAAAAGGTCTCCAGTGGACAGTACTTATATTATGAACAAATATTAAATCTGATGTAACAGGTAATACAAGCATTAGAAATAAAAATAAAAATAAATATAAATATAAAATAATGTAATACATGACCTAATATATAACCTCATATTCCCTGTTAAGACCTAAAGGTTCCAGGGTTTTGAGTGTATGGATCCAGTAGGCTTCTTGTGTGTAGCTGAGATATGGAATGGTTATGAGAAATGAAGTGAAAAGGTATGGGTAAAAGTGTTTGTTTGCAGCGAATTGTGGATTTATGTTTACTAATGCGGTCTCGGATATGCTGGGTCGTTTCTAGAGATGAGCGAACTGGTCCCGGTTCGGCTCGAGGTCGGTTCGCCGAACGGAGGTCTCGTTCGAGTTCGGCTCGTCGAACGTTCGACGAACCAAACTCGAACTGCATAGGAAACAATGGCAGGCAATCACAAACACATAAAAACACCTAGAAAACACCCTCAAAGGTGTCCAAAAGGTGACAAACAACTCACAACACAACACAAACACATGGGAAAGTTTCTAGAGATGAGCAAACCGGTCCCGGTTCGGCTCGAGGTCGGTTCGCCGAACGGAGGTCTCGTCGAACGTTCGACGAACCGAACTCGAACTGCATAGGAAACAATGGCAGGCAATCACAAACACATAAAAACACCTAGAAAACACCCTCAAAGGTGTCCAAAAGGTGACAAACAACTCACAACACAACACAAACACATGGGAAAGTGACAAGGACATATACTCATGCGAAAACAAAACAGCTGGACAAGGAAAAAGAGGAGGACACACAGATATAGGCATGGCACTCCCTTCTAAAATCATGTAAAACACCGCAAGGTGACTCCAAGCGTAGTCTCCCTTTTTTTCCAAAAATTGGGCCCCACACACACCCACCCATTCAGTGGCAGCACTTGTGCCCTAGTTGTACACTTCACAGCTAGATTTGCATCAAGCACATTCAAAAATACGCCATACTTAACCGTCCCCAGGATGACTCCGGGGTAGGTAGCAAAGTCTTTGCTGAACCATGACTTGTTCATCTTGGCTCCTTTTAAAAAACACAGCAAGCATGGGTTACTCCAAGCGGAGTCTGCCTTTTTTTCCAAAAATTGTGCCCCACACACACCCACCCATTCAGTGGCAGCACTTGTGCCCTAGTTGTGCACTTCACAGCTAGATTTGCATCAAGCACATTCAAAAATACGGCCTAATTAACCGTCCCCAGGATGACACCAGGGTAGGTAGCAAAGTCTTTCCTGATCCCAGCTCTGTTCATCTTGGCTTCTTTTAAAAACACAGCAAGCGTTACTCCAAGCGGAGTCTCCCTTTTTTCCAAAAATTGGGCCCCACACACACCCACCCCTTCAGTGGCAGCAGTTGTGCCCCAGTTGTACAATTCACAGCTAGATTTGCATCAAGCACATTCAAAAATACGCCATTCTTATCCGTCCCCAGGATGACACCGGGGTAGGTAGCAAAGTCTTTCCTGACCCCAGCTCTGTTCTTCTTGGATCATTTTTAAAAAACACAGCAAGCAAGGGTTACTCCAAGCGGAGTCTCCCTTTTTTCCAAAAATTGGGCCCCACACACACCCACCCATTCAGTGGCAGCACTTGTGCCCTAGTTGTACACTTCACAGCTAGATTTGCATCAAGCACATTCCAAATCCACAAGCATTTACTCTCCCCAGGATGACACAGGGGTAGTAAATTCCTTCTGGATCCATGACTTGTTCATTTTGATGAACGTCAGTCTGTCCACATTGTCACTGGACAGACGCGTGCGCTTATCTGTCAGCACACACCCAGCAGCACTGAAGACACGTTCAGAGACAACGCTGGCAGCTGGACACGACAAAATCTCCAAGGCGTAACTGGATAGCTCTGGCCATTTTTCTAGATTTGAAGCCCAAAAGGAGCAAGGCTCCATTTGCAAAGTCATGGCATCGATGTTCATTTGGAGATACTCCTGTATCATCCTCTCCAGCCATTGACTATGTGTCAGACTTGTTGTCTCTGGTGGCCTTGCAAAGGAGGGTCTAAAAAAATTATGAAAAGATTCCATAAAATTGCTGTTACCAGCACCAGATACGGTCCTACTGGTACGGGTAGACTGTTGAAGATGACGAGACCGTCCCATGTTTGTCAAGTTACAACTGGGAGATTCACTCCCTGCACCTGCACGGTTGTTTGGTGGAAAAGCCGATCTAAGATCAAGTAACAGCTTCTGCTGATACTCCTGCATACGTGCGTCCCTTTCTATGGCTGGAATTATGTCACAAAATTTGGACTTGTACCGGGGATCTAATAGTGTGGCAAGCTAGTAGTCATCATCACTTCTAATTTTGACAATACGAGGGTCATGTTGGAGGTAGTGCAACAAGAAGGCACTCATGTGTCTTGCGCAGCCATGCGGACCAAGTCCACGCTGTGTTTGTGGCATAGAGGTGCTAACCGTTCTTTCTTCCTCTGACATCTCCCCCCAACCTCTTTCAACTGAAATTTGACCAAGGTCTCCCTCATCTGCTGAGTCTTCCATGTCCATGGACAGTTCGTCCTCCATTTCTTCATGTTCTCCTGCACCTTCCTCAACATCTCGGCTGCTACCATGCGCCCTTGTTGATCCCTGTCCCCCATGGTCCCATGCCTGGCGCCTTGGTGATGATGAACGTCTGGACCTTGGTGATGTTGTTGTGTCTTGCGCATATGAATCCTCCTGTAGTTCATCCCCTTCCTGTTGTCCCACCCCCTGACTCCGAATAGTGTTTAGCGTGTGCTCCAGCATGTAAATGACTGGAATCGTCATGCTGATAATGGCATTGTCAGCGCTAAACATATTCGTCGCCATGTCGAAACTGTGCAGAAGGGTGCATAGGTCCTTGATCTGAGACCACTCCATCAGGGTGATCTGCCCCACCTCTGCATCTCGTTGGCCCAGGCTATACGTCATGACGTATTGCACCAGGGCTCGGCGGTGCTGCCACAGTCGCTGTAACATGTGGAGAGTTGAATTCCAGCGTGTCGCCACATCGCATTTCAGGCGATGAACCGGCAGGCCGAAAGACTTCTGGAGCGATGCAAGTCGCTCAGCTGCGGCGCTTGATCGGCGGAAGTGAGCAGACAGTTTTCGTGCCCTGTTCAGAAGGCCATCTAGGCCGGGATAGTGTGTTAAAAATTGCTGGACGACAAGGTTCAACACGTGAGCCATACAAGGCACGTGTGTCACCTTGCCCAGGCGAAGGGCCGCACCCAGGTTTGCAGCATTGTCGCACACGGCCTTACCAGGCTGCAGGTTGAGTGGAGACAACCATTTATTAAACTCGGACCGCAGAGCTGACCACAACTCCTCAGCTGTGTGACTCTTATTCCCAAGACATGTCAAGCTAAAGACCGCCTGATGCCGTTGCGCTCTGCTGCCAGCATAGTAATGAGGCGTGCGTGATTCCTTCTGCGCAGTGAGAACGCTGGTGGCCTGAACAGGCAGGCTTGGGGCGGAGGTGGAGGAGCCAGATGAGGTGGAGGATGCAGAAGCAGTGGCGGAACTTGGACAGACAGAGGATTGACACACAAGTCGTGGGGACGGCAAGACTTGTGCAGCAGACCCTTCACCATCTATCACCATAGTTACCCAGTGCCCAGTCAGCGACATGTAACGTCCCTGTCCATGCTTACTGGTTCAAGTATCGGTGGTGAAATGCACCCGTTCACACACAGAGTTTCTCAAGGAAGCGGTGATGTTGTGTGCGACATGCTGGTGTAGCGCGGGCACACCTTTCTTAGAGAAGTAGTGGCGACTAGGCATCTGGTACTGGGGCACAGCGACAGACAAAAGGTCTCTAAAATCCTGTGTGTCCACTAGGCGGAAAGGTAGCATTTTGGTAGCCAACAGCTTACAGAGGGATAGAGTCAACCTCTTAGCTTTGTCATGGGTCGCAGGAAGTGGCCTTTTATTTGACCACATCTGAGGGACAGAGATCTGGCTGCTGTGTGTAGACGGTGTTGAGTAGGGTGTCCCTGGAAAAATGCAGGTTTGTGAGGAAAGTGCAGGCGGAGACATGATGTTGCCTTCATCCAACGTTGGTGCTATCGATGTCTGAGAGAGCTGTACACACTCACTTGTTTCCCCTTCCAAACCAACTGATGACCTACCAAGCAAACTGCCTGTTGCGGTTACAGTGGTGGAAGTTGTGCGTGGAAAAACAGGTGTGACAGCTGTCCCCACAGTCCTAGAAGATGAAGAGCGCACGGATGCACTGGAAGGGGCAGGCGGTGGATGGTTCGCTCCGCTAGGCCGCATTGCAGCACGGTGAGCTTCCCACCGGGCCATATGATATTTATTCATGTGACGATTCATGGAAGAAGTTGTCAAACTGCTGAGGTTTTGACCTCTACTAAGAGAACCATGACAAATTTTACAGATCACATAATTTGGGCGATCTTTTTCTAAGTCAAAAAAGGACCAGGCTAGGCAAGGCTTAGAGGCCATGCGACCTGTTGATCCACCCCGAATAATGCTCAGAGGCAGAGTGGTGTATGAGGATGCAGTTGTAGACGTGCTACCAGTACTCCGACTGTGTCCAGGAAGGCGCAAGGTAACTTCGTCATCAGTTGCATCCTCCTCCACCACCTCTGTTGACCTCCTCGAGTGCCTGACTGTGGGTTGACAGTAGGTGGGATCTAGAACTTCATCATCAATTGTTGTGTTTGCACTCCCCTCCCCCTCAGACCGAGCCTCTTCTTGCCCTGACCGAATATTTAAGTTGTCATCCCAATCGGGTATCTGCGTCTCATCTTCATCAGTATGTTCCTCATTGTCTATAACCACAGGTGTTACAGTTTGTGACAAAGGGTCAACATTATGCTCAGAAACTTGGTCCTCACGGCCTGAATCAGAGTCACAAAGGTTCTGGGCATCACTGCAGACCATTTCCTGTTCTGTACTCACTGTAGCTTGGGAGCAGACCTCTGATTCCCAGGCTATAGTGTGACTGAACAGCTCTGCAGACTCAGCCATCTCAGTTCCACCATACTGTGCAGGGCTGATGGAGACTTCAGAGCTGGGAGAAAGCAAGTTTGATTGGGATGACAACTCAGAGGACTGGTGTTTTTTGGATGTGGTACTTGAAGTGGCTGAGAGGGCACTTGTTGGACCACTTGAGATCCATTCAAGCATTTTCCTTTTTTGGCCATCATCTACCTTTGCTCCTGTTGTTCGTGTCCGTAAAAAAGGGAGCACATCGGATTGTCCACGGTAAGTAGTAGACATCTTACTTTTGCTGGTAGATGGTCTATCTTCAGCAGATGATAATGGAGCTTTGCCACCTTCCCCACGGACAAAACCTTTTTTGCCTTTTCCACCACGCCTCTTCCCCTTTCCACCAGCATCTGTCATTTTGCCACTCATGTTGATTGCGACAAGATTGTGGACTGAAAATGTGGTAGTAAAAATTGAGAGGTGGTGTAGATTGCAGTGGTGGTCTAGCTTTATTAACAGCAGAATAATAAAGAATAAATATCCCTGACAATGCAACTACGGCCCTTAAACTGGCAGCAAAAATTGCTAGTATAATGGCTTACTTATAATGAGTTGGAGTGTGCAATGCAGGTAGAGGTGCTGCAAATGTCTTTGCACTAGTGGGACTATAGCAAAGTCCAATAGCCACGTTTAGGATGCCACTAGGTACACTGAGTGTTTGCTAGTATAATGGCTTAGTTATAATGAGTTGGAGTGTGCAATGCAGGTAGAGGTGCTGCAAATGTCTTTGCACTAGTGTGACTAGACAACAGTCCAATAGCCACGTTTAGGATGCCACTAGGTACACTGAGTGTTTGCTAGTATAATGGCTTAGTTATAATGAGTTGGAGTGTGCAATGCAGGCAGAGGTGCTGCAAATGTCTTTGCACTAGTGGGACTATAGCAAAGTCCAATAGCCACGTTTATGATGCCACTAGGTACACTGAGTGTTTGCTGGTATAATGGCTTAGTTATAATGAGTTGGAGTGTGCAATGCAGGCAGAGGTGCTGCAAATGTCTTTGCACTAGTGGGACTATAGCAAAGTCCAATAGCCACGTTTAGGATGCCACTAGGTACACTGAGTGTTTGCTAGTATAATGGCTTAGTTATAATGAGTTGGAGTGTGCAATGCAGGTAGAGGTGCTGCAAATTGTCTTTGCACTAGTGTGACTAGACAACAGTCCAATAGCCACGTTTAGGATGCCACTAGGTACACTGAGTGTTTGCTAGTATAATGGCTTAGTTATAATGAGTTGGAGTGTGCAATGCAGGTAGAGGTGCTGCAAATGTCTTTGCACTAGTGTGACTAGACAACAGTCCAATAGCCACGTTTAGGATGCCACTAGGTACACTGAGTGTTTGCTAGTATAATGGCTTAGTTATAATGAGTTGGAGTGTGCAATACAGGTAGAGGTGCTGCAAATGTCTTTGCACTAGTGTGACTAGACAACAGTCCAATAGCCACGTTTAGGATGCCACTAGGTACACTGAGTGTTTGCTAGTATAATGGCTTAGTTATAATGAGTTGGAGTGTGCAATGCAGGCAGAGGTGCTGCAAATGTCTTTGCACTAGTGTGACTAGACAACAGTCCAATAGCCACGTTTAGGATGCCACTAGGTACACTGAGTGTTTGCTAGTATAATGGCTTAGTTATAATGAGTTGGAGTGTGCAATGCAGGCAGAGGTGCTGCAAATGTCTTTGCACTAGTGGGACTATAGCAAAGTCCAATAGCCACGTTTAGGATGCCACTAGGTACACTGAGTGTTTGCTAGTATAATGGCTTAGTTATAATGAGTTTGAGTGTGCAATGCAGGTAGAGGTGCTGCAAATGTCTTTGCACTAGTGTGACTAGACAACAGTCCAATAGCCACGTTTAGGATGCCACTAGGTACACTGAGTGTTTGCTAGTATAATGGCTTAGTTATAATGAGTTGGAGTGTGCAATGCAGGCAGAGGTGCTGCAAATGTCTTTGCACTAGTGGGACTATAGCAAAGTCCAATAGCCACGTTTTGGATGCCACTAGGTACACTGAGTGTTTGCTAGTATAATGGCTTAGTTATAATGAGTTGGAGTGTGCAGAGGACAGGAGGGTACAGTGCCAGGATTGTGGGGCTCTGGGTAGAGGAAAGGAAGCCTGCCTTTCTATTCCCTCCTAATGGGGAAATGCAGCGACGAAATCCCTGACCTTTGCTACACAGACGCTGTCGCTGTTTTCAGGACCTGTCACCTTAACTCTGACCCTGCCCTACGAGCCCTTAAAAGGACTGATGGAAAGTGCTATCCCTATGCTGTCCAGCGCTGTGTATGGAGCGCATACAGCTGTATCAGCGATAGGACTCAGGACGGAGCTGCGCCAGTGATGTCTGACACCAAGGACGCAGAAGAGATAATGGCGTCCTGGAGGAAAATGTCCGGTTTTATAATGCAGGGACATGTGACATGGACATCCTATCACACATGCCGTTGCTTCTCTGGCTAAAAGTCCACTTAGCTGTGTGTGTGTCTGGGATTGGCTGACATGCTGGCCCGCCCCACAAGACGCGCGCGCTTAGGGAAGGAAGACAAGGAAAGAAAAAAAAAAATGGCGATCGCCATTATACAAACAGCAGTGATCTGAAGGCGCTGTTCACGCACACTATACACTGAAATGTCATAATAGTGTGAGTCACAGAGTGACTTACACTATTACAGCGGAAAGCAAGCTAGGAATTAGCTGTTTTTTTGCTGCTAGAACCGTTCTCGAACGTTTCTAGAACTATCGAGCTTTTTCAAAAAGCTTGAGTTCTAGTTCGATCTAGAACAGGCCCCAAAATCACTCGAGCCTAGAACTGGAGAACCTCGAACCGCGAACCGCGCTCAAATCTAGTCGTTTCCCCAACATATCCGAGACCGCAAGGACACTTGATCAAATAAATGACAAACGAGGACTCGCAGGTAAAGAAACCCCTAATAGCGAATCGTTGGCCTGAGTGTGGATGTGTGAAGGAGTCACCCTTAGTAATGTTCGAACATTGGGTACAATTTAAGCAGGGGAAGGTGCCCTTGTGTTGATATGTTAAAGTAAGTTGAGTAGGAAGAGGTGTGGTTGATCCAATGTCGGCTCTTACTAGATGGTCCCTCAGATTCTGAGATCTTTTATGGCAAAAGAGTGGTGGTTGACTGAAAGCAGGGATGGAAGGATTAAGCTGGTGTCACACTAAACGACAGCGACAACGACGTCGCTGTTACGTCACCATTTTCGGTGACGTAACAGCGACCTTGTAAGTCGCTGTTATGATCGCTGCTTAGCTGTCAAACACAGCAGAAGCAGCGATCATAAGGTCGCTGTGCTACATGTGCAGAGAGCAGGGAGCCGCGCTTAGCGCTGGCTCCTTGCTCTCCTGCAGCACACATCGGGTTAATTAACCCGATGTGTGCTGCAGCTACATGTCACAGTTCAGAGAGCAGGGAGCCGCGCTTAGCGCTGGCTCCTTGCTCTCCTGCAGCACACATCGGGTTAATTAACCCGATGTGTGCTGCAGCTACATGTCACAGTTCAGAGAGCAGGGAGCCGCGCTTAGCGCTGGCTCCTTGCTCTCCTGCAGCACACATCGGGTTAATTAACCCGATGTGTGCTGCAGCTACATGTCACAGTTCAGAGAGCAGGGAGCCGCGCTTAGCGCTGGCTCCTTGCTCTCCTGCAGCACACATCGGGTTAATTAACCCGATGTGTGCTGCAGCTACATGTCACAGTTCAGAGAGCAGGGAGCCGAGCGCACTGCTTAGCGCTGGCTCCTTGCTCTCCTTGCTACAGTATACATCGGGTTAATTACCCGATGCATGCTGCAGCCACATGTCACAGTGCAGGAGCCGGCGCTGGCAGCAAGAGCGGAGGCTGGTAACCAGCGTAAACATCGGGTAACCAGGGAAAGGTCTTCCCTTGGTTACCCGATGTTTACGCTGGTTACAGCTTACCGCAGCTGCCAGTGCCGGCTCCTGATCGCTTCATTTCGTCGCTCTCTCGCTGTCACACACAGCGATGTGTGTGTCACAGCGGGAGAGTGACGACCAAAAAATGAAGCTGGACATTCAGCAACGACCGGCGACCTCACAGCAGGGGCCAGGTCGTTGCTGGATGTCACACACAGCGACAGCGACGGGACGTCGCTGCAACGTCACAGAAAATGGTGACGTAGCAGCGACGTCGTTGTCGTCGTCGTTATGTGTGACACCAGCTTAAGATTGTGACAGTAGAGGCCAGTATTTACGTATGGTGTCTCTAATGGGTGTGTTGAAGGGATGATAGGTTGAGACAAATGGAATTCTAGAGACCTCCTTATTTATCTGTAGATTCCGTGTGGGTGACGGAGATTGTCGGGAGATGTGTAAAAGATAGCCTCTCTCTTGGAATTTACGAGTCATCTCATCATGACGGGCTATGCGAGTATCAGGATCAGTCACAATACGGGTAATTCTGTGGTGTTGTGAGAGTGGTAGAGAGTTCTTTACATGCCTAGGGTGACAACTAGTGTAGTGTAAAAGGCTGTTTTGGTCAGTGTCTTTTGTGTAGAGATCAATGGAAATGGTACCTGTGTCATCCAAAATTACGGTAGTGTCCAAGAAATGGATGGAAGTAGGATCCTGATGGAGGATGAAGGTCACATTAGGTATACAACAATTTAGAAAGATTAGGAAATTGTTCAAAGTTTCGGCTCTGCCTCTCCATATGACGAACACGTCGTCTATATACCTTTTCCACGTTACGACATGTGTCTGAAAGAGTGGAGAATTATAGATATGATGTTCCTCAAACCAGGCCATAAAAATATTGGCATATGGGGGTGCCATATTAGACCCCATCGCTGTGCCTCTCCGTTGAACATAGAACTGATCTCCAAAGAGGAAGAAGTTTTGTTCAAGGACTATGTGCAAGAGGTCCTGGCAAAAAGTATGTTGATGATCGGAGAGATTACTGTAGTGTTCGAGGAACCAGTTAACAGCCTCTATACCAAGATGATGATCTATACTGGTATAGAAGCTGTTGACGGCAAGTGTGGCTAAAAGGCAGTCAGCTGGTATGGAGCCCAGGGATCGAATATGGGTTAAGAAATCAGTGGTATCTTTTAGATAGGAAGTGATGCTTGGAACCAAGGGGGACAGTATTCTATCAAGGGTAATGGCCAGGGGAGAGAGGATCGAATCTGTGGACACCACAATTGGACGGCCTGGTGGTCGAGTGAGATTTTTATGTATTTTAGGAAGCACATAGAAGACCGGTGTGATGGGATTGGTTTTTTGCAAAAACTCAGCTAGTCGGAGCTGTTGGATGATGAGTAATGTCCTTGATAAGGGGTGCGTCGTGGTTGACTGTAACTTGAGGAACGCCATGTGTAGACTTGGTTTTTCTGGTAAGCCTCTTGGTCTCGCTGAAATTTCGTACGTTTACGTATTTGTAGAGATTTCCTAAATTCCGAGATAGTTGCTTCAGTCTTGGTTTTGATATTGTTATATTCAGTGGGTGATAAGGTATTCTGGAACTGATGTTCGATTGTGGTGATGTTAGCACCGATGTCCTCGAAATCCTTATCAAGATATTCAATGGTCAGTAATATGAGGTCCATGGAGCATTTATTCAAAATACTCTCGTATTTGTCGCAATAGGAAGTATTCTCTGAAAATAATGTTGGTCGGAGGGGAATACGTAGTCCACGTGGAATCCTTTTAGCCTTGTGGTACTCCGCCAAGGTGATGTAATGTAGCTCTAGAGCAGTATGTCTGCGTAATTCTTTCTCGTAATCCTTGCTTCTGATCTCTTCAGTTGGAATTGAGAGAAATTGGTTTGAAGCGGTTACTTTAGAGAGAATAGCGGATGTAGCTTCATCATTATATGAAAATGTGGAAAACGACATATCAAAAAATCGTAGATAGAAGTAGGAGCGCTGGCCAAAATTCAGTCAATAAGTAAGGGTAAGCTGGGCTCAACTGCTTCGAAACCTGGTGCTCGGGAGAAAAACAGTCCATATGATGATAAAGAACCCCGGCACACAGTATGGAAGGAGGATAAAACAGTCAATGGTTTTTGTAGTATGTTCGAGTTTTATTCAAAAAGGAAAAAGTTTTCACAACAATTGGAAGTTGCAATACAGTCCTTTCACAACAAGGAGTTGCAATACAGTCCTAACGTTTCGGCTCATAAGCGAGCCTTCACCAGGGACATAAAGGTACTAAAATAAATTTTGACAAAAAAGATCACAAGCAACATAATTACAATAACATCATGTTCTGAGTGAAAACATAACAACAATATTTTTCCAAGTGGCGTGGTTATAAGACGCTGCAAACAAACACTTTTACCCATACCTTTTCACTTCATTTCTCATAACCATTCCATATCTCAGCTACGGTTCCAAGTCATAGAACACGTTCCCCCCATCAGAAGAGGGGGTGATAGGATCACTAGACTCAAGACACGAGAAGCCTACTGGATCCATACACTCAAAACCCTGGAACCTTTAGGTCTTAACAGGGAATATGAGGTTATATGTTAGGTCATGTATTACATTATTTTATATTTATTTTTATTTTTATTTCTAATGCTTGTATTACCTGTTACATCAGATTTAATATTTGTTCATAATATAAGTACTGTCCACTGGAGACCTTTTGATCCAAGTGATACTCCTCCCGCACCATGACAGTGTTTCTAATATATATCACATGATTATCTATCTCTCCTCATCAGAGATATACCCTTTATGTGTGTATATACATATATATATGTTATATTAACATGTTTGTAATTTTCATCTTTGAATATCTTAATCCTCCTCATTCGCATAATGAGAATCCATGAAATATTAGTTGTATGTCACTATAATGACTTAAATAACTCTTTTTTTTCTTCCCCAGATAACCTAGAACACCTCCTCACTGGTCCTATAGCGTGCACACACCTTCTCACACCTGCAGCACGCTCCACCACTGCCTATCAACGTCACCCTGGACTTCACGTTAATGAATAGGAAAGCACCACGTGACCGCACGTTCCCATCATCACCACAATGCACTGCGCATGCGTACATTGCGCATCGCTTGTCTGCGTTCCTAAGCCCGGAGGGCAGAGCGAGTACGGCGCAATGCGCATGTGCCGACACGTCACCACCTCCCAGCATTCCCAGACCCGGATATAACAACAGACGCTATCCAATACACTGCCCATATAAACCGGGTCCTTCTATCCTGTCCCTGGGCTCCCACAAATCGAATCACAGGCTTCTTTAGGTAAGGTTCTTCAATTACTCTGTCAAGTTGCCATAGAGTCTACAACGCTCTCTTACTTTCATATATTTTCTTCAAGGCATTCAGGCTTTTCCTTGGTCAATTAACCGTTTCATTGCCACTATAGGTATGTGACCACATGTCTTTCTACTATATTTTACCATTTTTCCATGATCATTCTGTCTCATACTGTTATACTGCCACGCCATGATATTGACATGTTACATTGCAGCCCCCTTCTTCTGATAACCTATGGGGCAGCTACCTCCACTGCCTGGTTACGGAATTTAGACCAGTGCTTTACTCCTGAAGTAACCCTTCTACATAGTGCGATATGTTTTACTTATCCTATCATCCGTATCTATTTACTACTGATCTCATTACATGTTCATTTCTTTTATAGTAGCACCATATAGTGCCCCCAGCATATCTTGCATCTTTACTATATATGAGCCTCTGCCCATCTATATAGTACGTCGATCCACATTGGTACATGATCAAGCTAATACTTTATAGTTACTTACTTATAGTGCCTCCTTAACACTTCTATTATCTTTCTATTAGCTTCCTTTAGCACTTACCTACATCCAGCTATTGGATTCCTTTCACTTGGAGCCACGAGGACCCTTATTCTATTCTATTGAATGTAAGCTATATTCTCCCTAATCATTCATTAACATAGACTATGATGCATATTTGATCATAATTCCCCTTTCCTCTTCAGTCCCCAGTCTCTTATCTCCTAGTGTTGTGCACAGGACCCATTCTGTACAACATCAGTACGGGTATGTCTCTTCTCTTCTTTTTTCTTCTCCTTTCTCTTCTACTCTTCTCCTCTCTCTTCTCTCTTCTTTCTTCCCTCTTCTTTTCCCTCTCTTACTTTCTTTCCTCCTTCTCTTTTCCTCTTCTCCACCCTCTCCTTAGCCCCCTTGTCACTCCTAAATCCTCCAAACCCCCTCCTCAATCGGATGTACATCAAGATAGCACTTTAATATATGCACAAACTGTCTCACGTCTTATAACCACGCCACTTGGAAAAATATTGTTGTTATGTTTTCACTCAGAACATGATGTTATTGTAATTATGTTGCTTGTGATCTTTTTTGTCAAAATTTATTTTAGTACCTTTATGTCCCTGGTGAAGGCTCGCTTATGAGCCGAAACGTTAGGACTGTATTGCAACTCCTTGTTGTGAAAGGACTGTATTGCAACTTCCAATTGTTGTGAAAACTTTTTCCTTTTTGAATAAAACTCGAACATACTACAAAAACCATTGACTGTTTTATCCTCCTTCCATACTGTGTGCCGGGGTTCTTTATCATCATATGGACTATTTTTCTCCAGAGCACCAGGTTTCGAAGCAGTTGAGCCCAGCTTACCCTTACTTATTGTCTGTTAGCTCTGTCCTAGTTGGGGACAGCGGGGACTTCCACCTGTAAGCTATACAATCCCTACCTGCAATAAGGAAATGGGAGATAATGGTTTTAAAGGGGTCAGGAATTGTGTCTATACCCATATGTAGAACGGCGAGGGCTGGAGACAGGGGGATCCGGAGACCAGTGTCCTCCCGGGTCATTTCAAAAACTAAATTCCAAAATTCAAAGGTCCTTGGGCAGAACCACCACATATGACTTAAAGTACCTCTGTGGTTGCAGCCCCTCTAGCACAGTGGGGACGTATTTGGAGAAAAGGTTGCTAATTTGGTGGGGAAATTATACCATCTCAGGTGGATTTTTTTTTAGTTGTTCAATATGGTTAAGGCATGAGGAAAATCTTTGGATCCACTTTGAGGCAGAGTGCCAGGCCTGAGTTGGGAGTGGGGAGGAAAGATCCTTCTCCCATTTAAGCATGTAGGGGAGTTATTTATCATCTAGCGGGCCATTTAGTAATTTATAGACATATATGAGAGGCCCTTAATTTTACTATTTTGAAAGAGGTTTTTAATTGAGATGGGGTCAGCTACTAGAGGGTTGGAGAAGATTGGAGCGTTTATGAGAAAGTGGCGCAACTGAAAAAATTGGAACAAGCTGTGCTGAAGAAGATTGAATTTCTCACACATCTCTTGAGTAGGGAAGTAAAACTCCATCTTTATATAGGTCCGCTAACACCACAGGCTCTTTTTTTACCTATGAGGTAAGGTTTAAATTTGGGATGAAGGATTCAACCGCTCTCAGGGGGATATTTGGTCTTAAAGCTTGTGACACTGTTCCACTCCACTCGCTCCAATTTTTCTTCAGTGTTGCTGTTGTGGGAAGAAGATCACCATGGGAAGAGGGGGCTATAATTAACGATTCAATGAACTGTTTAGGGGTGTGACAATTGATTGAGGAATGTTCGATCTGCAACCATCTCTGGTCTAGTTCGTTTTTCCACCAGTCACGAGCCACCTCCAAAATGGCAGCTCTATGATATTCTAACCTATTTGGGATATCCATGCCTCCGCCATTCACTGGTGCATGCATACAGCGCAGGGCTATTCTTGTTTTTTTCCCAGCCCAAATGAATTTTCCCATTAGTGAATGGATTTTAGATAGATAGCGGTGTGGGATTGCCAAGGGGAGGCATCTCAGGAGGTAGATGATTTTTGGGAGACATATCATTTTGAAAGTCTGCATTCTTGACATCCAGGACAGGGGAAGCAAAGTGAGGCGGGCAAATTCATTTTCTAGTGAATTATGTAGAGCTATCATATTTTTTTGAATTATGGTTTTAAGTGGGGCCAGTATAATACCCAGGTAAGGGATGCCATCCTCTTCCCACTTAAAGGGGTATAACTGAGATAAGCCGGTTTTGGTAGTGGGAGGCAGGAAAAGCGGAAAAATGAGGGATTTATTAACGTTTAGTTTGTAGTACGAGATTTGTGAAAAAGAGGTCAAAATCTCCATTATATGCTTCAGGGACACCACCACATTGGTACACGATAGGATGACATCATCTGCATATAAGCTGATCACATGATCCATCTTGCCCGCTTTCACTCTCGAAATCTGCGGACACTCACGAATGGCCTGGGCCAAGGGTTCTATGGTGAGAGCATAAATGATAGGGGAGAGGGGGCATCCTTGACGTGTCCCATTAGTGATTTCAAAGCTCTGAGACATAAACCCTGACGCCAATACCTTAGCATTGGGACTAGAAAAAAAGCGCCATTATAGCAGATAAAATAGGGCCTTCAAATCCAAACTTATCTAGTACCGATTTCAGGTAACCCCAGTGTACCCTGTTGAACGCTTTTTCTGCGTCTAAGGACAGGAGCACACTGGGGGTTTTCCTTTTCTCAACTAGCGCGATCAGGTCCAGCATCCTTCTTGTTCCATCCTTCGCCTGTCTGTCCGCCACAAACCCCACCTGATCTGGAGCAATTAGTTTCGGGAGAATTTTATGAATCCTTGCTGAAATAATTTTTGCATACAATTTTACATCGCAATTCAAAAGGGATATGGGCCTAAAGTTTCCGGGGGTTACTGGGGGTTTTCCCGGTTTAGGTAAGGTAGTTATTATGGCCTCAAGATTACTTGGCGAGATAGCTGCTGATTCTTGCCAAGAGGAGAAGATTCTCAGGATAAATGGGGACAGAATGTTAGTGAATTGTTTATAATATGTGTTAGTGAGCCCGTCTGGGCCAGGAGCGGAGTTACTTTTTGCCGAATTAATTGCTTGGCGAACTTCTTGTATAGAGAAGGGCACATTGAGCAGTTTTAGCTGATCTGTGGATAACCGGGGGAGGTTAATGCTATTTAAAAAGGAACTAATTGTGTCTTGGGAGGGCTTTGGGGCGGTGAGGTCATCTTTAAGGTTGTATAGTGATTGGTAAAAGTCAGCAAATGCATTGGCGATTTCTGTTGGGTTGCGAATTTTTGAATGAGGGCCTGATATAAGGAACTCTATTTTGTTTTGTACTTCTCTTTTTTTGACTCTCCTGGCTAATAAGGCTCCTGCCCTGTCACCCATGGCATAACATTTTATCTTAAAAGCTCTCAAATTTTTCTCATAGTCCACCAAGAGCAATTGGCGGAGCTGTAGTCTTAGTTTTCTGAGATTGTTCGAAACAGAGGGACTTGGGGAGGATTTATTAAGAGAGTCAAGGAAATTGATTTGGTTTAGGATAGCTTTGGAAGCTGCCTGACGTCTTTTTTTTCTCCCTAGTGGCGATTTTTATGAATGACCCCCTAATATAAGCTTTGTGAGAGGACCACAATGAATCCTCTTTTACTTCGTTATTATCGTTAAATTTGAAAAATTCGTTGAGGTCAGATCTTAGTTCCTCAGCTACTTGTTTGGAAGCTAGAAGGGAATCATTCATTCGCCACCGGTCAAATATAGGCGAGCGATCTTGCTCTCGAATAGTCAAATAAATGGGGGCATGATCCGACCATGATATTATTCCAATTTTAGAATCTGAACAGTCTGTAATAAGTGTACTATCTACCAGAAAATAGTCCAATCGGCTGTAGGAGAGGAACCGAGGTGAGAAGTATGTGTAGTCTCTTTCATTTGCATGATGGTATCTCCATATATCATGAAGGTGCCATTCTGAGACCACTACTCTCATCTCTTTCCTCTGTACAGCAGCATTCGAACTGTCCAAGGAGCTTGACATTAACATATTGCAGTCTCCGCAAATTATTTGCTTACCTCCCGTGACTGCTGAGAGTTTAATCAGGAATTTGCGCAAGAAACAGATCTGGCCTGTATTGGGGGCATATACAGATGCAATAGTATACCTGGACCCATTTATGGAGCAATTTAGATCTGAGTTCTGGGCTAGCATAGTGAAGGAGACAGTATTTTTTACACAAATAAATACACCCGCCTTTTTTTTTTAACCACATGCATGCATAATAAATGGGAATTTAGGATTATTCAGCCGATATGTGTCATTTTGGAGAAGATGTGATTCCTGTCCGCAAATCACATCACATTTTGATCTTGACACTTCCCGCCAGAACATAGACCTCTTAGCTGGCGAATTTAGACCTTTTACATTTATAGACATACAGTTTAACATCATTATGCTAGAATTAGAGTCTCTTGGCTAAGACTGCAAGGAGGGAAAGGAAGGTTAGGTAGAACATAACACGCATAACCAACATTTGTCCAAAAGGAAAAAAAAAATCCAAAAAAGGACCAGCGGCATGATAGGAAGTTGCCGCCCTGAGGGCCAAAAGGACCTGGATGAACCATATCCAGAGGGCCTTCAAGAAAAATAACTAAGTCACAACCACGACTCGAAATATTAGATAACTCACGCCACGGACCACTCTTCATTAATTTTCTCCCTGCGGAATGGCCCTGCGGCTCTCGGAGATCTGTCTGGGAGATTCACCAAGTTCCACGAAGAAAGGAGCCTAGCCAGCTGGTTTAGCGAGTGACACACATGGGTGTTCCCTGCCCGGGTGATCAGGATTTTGACAGGGAAGCCCCATCTGTAGGCGATAGCTTTATCTCTTAAGATCTTGGTGTAAGGAGCAAATTCTCTCCATTTTGCCAGAGTTGCAGCCGACAGATCAGGGAAAATGGATATAAGGCAGAATTTCTCAGGCAGGGATGGCTTCTTCCTCAGAGCTTGTAGCAGGGCTTCCTTGGTTTTATAGAAATGCAGGCGAGCTAAGGTATCCCGAGGAGCCTCAGCATTAAGAAATTTTGGTTTTGGGACTCTGTGAATCCTGTCTATTATGAAATCATTTGGGCCCAGATCTAGCAAGGCCTCCTGCAACAAGGATATCAAAAATCTCTGCAATCCTCCGTCTGTTATAACCTCTGGAATCCCTCTTATTCTTATATTGTTCCAGCGAGATCGGTCCTCCAGATCCAGGATTTTAGTTTGCAGCCCCTGTACTTGCTCTTCCAGGTCTGCACTGGCATCTATGAGGCTGTTATGGGATCTTGTGAGCTCCTCCATCTTTGTTTCAATGTGAGAGGTGCGGGCTCCTATGGCTGTAATATCTCCACGCAGCTCAGCTACCATGCCTTTCCAGTCCTCTTGCAGTGAGGCACGGAGGGCACTGAGTAGCTTCTGCATCGTGCGCTTTGTAAGTGGAATGTCAGCATTATCAGTGTCAAGGTCTGTAGCAGCCATGGAGCCCCTCCTGGATGAGCGTGTTGAAGCAGTGGAGGAGGATGCCGCCATCTTATCTCTTCCAGCACTGATAAAGAAATCTGTCACTTTCACTGGAGAAGGCCTCTTTTGGGACTTTCCCTTTGTCATATCTAGCTCTAGGGGGTTATCTCTGTGATTACTCAGCATGCAGGGAGAATTTGAAGTCTCTGGTGAGCTGTTCTGAGCTGTTTCTGAGTCACTGTGGCTGGAGCTCAGTTCCTAGGTGACCAGTGCCATCAGCGTGCAGGCCACACCCCCCTGGCCTCTCCTCTTGAGAGCCACCTCCTTCACACTCCACTGTCAACTGACATTGTCCTCACTTTCTTCTCACCAACCCCCCAAGTGGGCGGCCCTATTCCCTTCAGGCCCCCAATGGTGTGTCTGGTAGGTTCAAGTGGGAAGTGTTCCTAGGATTTTGATTGGACTAGTTGTTAACAACACCAGAGGACTGAGATCCGTTAACCAAGGAGGGTGCATACTGTGCGGGAGGGCAGATTGCACAATACCCTGTGATGACCTGATAGGCCAGGGTGTCACAAATACCCTTCCTCCCCACCATCACAGAAGGAAAGTTTACTCATCAACTCTCCAAGTTACACCTCACCACTTGTTCACTTGATCCTATCCCATCTCCTCCCCAACCTCACCAGTATGCTTATCCCAGCCTTAACACATCTCTTCAACCTATTGTAATCCTGAAAAAGCCACTCCTTGACCCAACCTCTACATCCAGCTATCACCCCACAATGCTACTCCTTCTCGCCTCAAACCGCATATCCACAGTGAACTTGTGTCCCACCTCTCATTCAACTCGCTCTTCGACAATCTGCAATCCGGCTTCTGGTCCCACCACACCACTGAAACAGACATAAACATAATTACTAACTACTTACAGACAAAACTAACAAAAATTCTATATACTCCTCCTTCTAGATCTATCCTTTGCCTTTGACACAGTTGACCAGTCCCTCCCTACGGCCTCTGCCACACTTACGTGACAAAACGTAACGTTTTTGTCACGTACGTGTTAAAGGGGTGGTTTTGTCTCCATGTGCTGTTTTTGTGGCACGTACGTGTTTTCCGTGTGTTATACGTAATAACACGCGGAGAATGTAAAGTCCCCCCTACCTGCATCATCCAACGCTGTCTGTGGTGCTGAATGAAAGCGTCCGGCCAAAGCCACGCCCCACTGACGCTGCGTCCGGCCCCCAGTGAAGGAGAAGCGTTGTTCAAATTCACTGAGGGACGGATGCAGGGGACAGCCACGGCAGAGAGTGCAGGTATAGTAGAGGTGAGTATGTGTTTTTATTATTTTTACACTGACACGTGTCTTTCTCCGGCATGTGTCACACGGGCCCGCATCCACAGTACATCTGTGTGGTACGGGTGCGGGCCGTGTGACACCCGTGCTGCCGGAGAAACATTGACATGTCAGCGGTTTTCAAAAACGGACACACGTGACTACGGAATGGACACACGATCCGTTCCTAAATACTTACGTGTGTCCAAAACAATAACAATACATAGGACCACGTGGGCCCGTGTCTCCGGTACATGAAAAAAAACCACACACGTACCGGAGGCACGTGAGTGTGACGGAGGCCTACTACAGATCTACTCTTCCCTTGGCATCAAAGACCTCTCCTGGTTTTCATCATACCTCACTAACTGCACATTTAGCATCTCCCAATCCCATACTACTAACTCATCAAAGCAGAAAGAAAAAAAAGATGTGTACTTATAAAATAGATGTAAATAGAATGATGAAGTAGATGCAAAGAAACAAAAAAGGCACAAAATACAATGATGATTTGGGGCCCTACTATACAAATATGCTAGCGGCTACTGATCACTCATACAGTAAACCATGTTACCTCAACCTACTATCACTGGTAATTCATCTTCCATTAGTTCTGTACATAACTCTGTGTTAAAAAAAAACATTTCTACATTTTTTCCCCTGAGAATACACGTAGAACACCTTACATTCCACCTCTGCTCATGTGACGCCCTGGACCCCAGGGGTCACAGGTAACAACACCTACCACACACACACACACACACACACACACACACACCCATCCCTTGTGAGGACACACCAGTCACCTGAAAGGGAGACCTGATGCCTCCCTCAGGACCAGTAGGGCACACCAGGTGGGCGGAGTCAGGCAAAAAGGTACGCCCACCGAGGAGACTACTGTCGTGAAGCAGGAAATGCAGTGAGGGTGGGCCAGGCGGTTGGCTCCGCCCACCGAGGAGTTCACAGTCCTGGAGGCGGGAAAACCAGGCAGTTAGTTGAAGTCAGATTAGAGTTGAAGAGAGAGTGAAGTGGTAGAGGAGCGAGTGAGAGGAGTTGAAGTGAAGGAGAAAGTGACAGTTTGGAAAGCCTGAAGTTGGTCCGGGTGTGTGCCCCGGACTGAGACAGCAAGGTTAGCAGACGGCGGTGACCGTCTGCAGGAGAGGCTGATCGGAGGTTGCCGAAAGGACCGTGGACGGGTGGTGGCCCGGCGGTACCGGACCGGTATACAAGGAGAAGCCAGCACCATTGGCAGGGGCCTTTTGGATCCCAGCAAGGCTAGGAGTCGCCGTGAATTTGCCAAATCCGTCAGTGAAGGGGACCTCCGGATCTCCCAACAACTAAGTCCCGATTGAAGGCAACAGTCCAACCGTAGGAGAGAGACACCGCCACCGCCAAGGCACCAGTTTCTCAGGGCCAGCGCCTGCGGGCAAAGAGGGGCTCCTCCGGCCCATATCCAAGTCGGGGAGCGGGTTACCGGTGGGAACCCATCGCTACCAACATTACACAAGGTGCAGGGAAAGAGACAGTCACCGTTAACTACCGGGGAAAAGCAACAGCAGTCGTCCGTGGGAACCGTCTTTCCAGCCGTGTGTTTTACCGAGAACTGTGTCAACGTCTCAGGCTGAGTGAGTACCACCGTGCCGTACGGCACAGCGCTGCCCCCGCGACCCTGCACCTCACCAGGCCCCGCACCCGGCCTGCCATCCACCCATACCCCATCACCGGGCCCCGGGACAACCAACCTCTACCCACGGAGGGGAGGAATAACAACAAAGTTGCTCCCTGTCACCGCTCCTGGGATCCCTATACAGAGCAGCGGTGGTGTCCACACAATCACCACAACCGTGGGTGGCGTCACGGACAATAAATCCCCAAAACCAATCCCCTTTTCACTCACGGGCGAGGAGCGCCGCTCGAGCCCCCGGGATCCGGCCCAATCGCTCGAGCCACCGAGCAGCAGAGGCCGCAGCAGCAGCGGCAGCCGGACCCGAGCAGTGGGAGAGTGCGGCATCCCCTCCTCCGCCCGCGACAACTTGGCATCACGAACAGGATCTTACCGCTCTGCTGTTGGGTAGAGGTGCGCCTTGTTACCGCCGGAGGTGTCCGGCCGGAAAATTTCAGAAGCCGCCATCTTTGGCGCGAAGAGTTCCCGCTCGAGCGTCTTCTCGAGTAGCGGAGGCGCGAAGGCCAAAACCCTGCCCCGATAGAGGAGGGGCCGGAAAGAGGCTAAGGGGTATGAAATGGCGACTGGTCGCATGTAGCCGCGGCTATACCGATAGGAACGCCGGGACCCCACGATCCGCTGACCCCTGCAAAGAATGTCCGCTCCACCTAGCTATGCAAGGGCTACTGAGCCGGTGCCCGGAACAGCAGCATGGCTGAGGGCCCGAACGGCGGGGATCTGCCGACACTACCGGAACCAGATCTGCAGGCTGATGGAGCAGTGGACCGCGGAGGTGGAGGACGTAGCTGCAGTTGCACGGGTGTATGGAATGGAGGCTATGGTGGAGGAGCTGGTGAGTGACCCACGCCCCTGTGTCCCCGAGGGACCGGCCGTTGCGGCTGAGGGACCCGGTCTACCTCTGGCCCCCGTGCCGCCTCTGTCCTCCTTGCCCGGGCACCGCGCTGCACCTGGCCCGTCGGGCGTGCACCCCTTTGTGACAGTGGCCGAGAGAGTGGCGAGTCTGGAAGCTGCGGCAGCTGGCGGCAACCCGCCTGGCGCAGGGACGGACGATAGTGATTCCGGGCCAGACACCGAGCCCGTTTCAGAAGAGGATGAGGGAGTCGTCACTCTGCATGGCATGGAGGCCCCATACATCCCCCGGAGTGAAAATAACGGGTATTGGGCGGCCCTTCCTCGCCGCGCTTGCTATGCGCTGGAGGGGCTGGTGCCCGTGTTCTTCCACCCAGAGCCGGGTGGGGAGGACGAAAGTGCACAATAAAGGCAGCGGGATACCGTTCTCACAGTCCCCGTTGGGACCACCTGTGTGTACAAGTTTAAAGTTTTGAAAGTTATGAGAAAGATGAAAATGATCACCGAAGTCTCATCTGATTGTCTGCAACTGTGATTTGAAACCGGCCGTTGCCGGCACAGTTGTCCCCGTGGGGACCGCTTGAAAAGTTGCGCAAGGGACTCCTTACGGACAAGCCCGAGAACTTGCAGGGCAACCACAAACATTAGTGGCATGTAAATAATGTTTTGTTGCAGCTTACCGTTACCGCCTCCGGAGAGGCAGGTTGGAGGGAGGGCCCGCAGTGGAGCAGGCTGGGGCCCAGCCACCACCGGAACCGGTGGCTATCCTCTGGAGGGGAAGGACAGATCCCGCTCGGGTAACTTGGTTCAGGACTGGCGTCAATGGGTGCTGCCTGTTTCTTAGGGGCAGCATCAGGGCCAGGTTACTTGGGTGGGAGAGAGCGGCAGCCGCAACCGTTAAAACCGTTACCGTAACGTTTAAGAAAACTGCCTCCCGTTGTGGGATGATGTTATTTTATTTGTATTATGTTTTTATCTTTTTTCAGAAAAATAAAACCGGTGTTGGACGGGCAGCCCGCGGACGGTCTGCATTTTGCTAAGGGGAAATGTGACGCCCTGGGCAAGCCAGGGGTCACAGGTAATGACACCACCACACCCTACACCCCGGTTAGGTACACCTAAGCTAAACCAGAAATCCTTGTTGCCTTCCTCCAGGGGCTGATGTCCACACCAGGGGGTGGGCCAGGCGGTTGGCTCCGCCCACCGAGGAGTTCACAGTCCTGGAGGCGGGAAAACCAGGCAGTTAGTTGAAGTCAGATTAGAGTTGAAGAGAGAGTGAAGTGGTAGAGGAGCAAGTGAGAGGAGTTGAAGTGAAGGAGAAAGTTGGTCCGGGTGTGTGCCCCGGACTGAGACAGCAAGGTTAGCAGACGGCGGTGACCGTCTGCAGGAGAGGCTGATCGGAGGTTGCCGAAAGGACCGTGGACGGGTGGTGGCCCGGCGGTACCGGACCGGTATACAAGGAGAAGCCAGCACCATTGGCAGGGGCCTTTTGGATCCCGGCAAGGCTAGGAGTCGCCGTGAATTTGCCAAATCCGTCAGTGAAGGGGACCTCCGGGTCTCCCAACAACTAAGTCCCGATTGAAGGCAACAGTCCAACCGTAGGAGAGAGACACCGCCACCGCCAAGGCACCAGTTTCTCAGGGCCAGCGCCTGCGGGCAAAGAGGGGCTCCTCCGGCCCATATCCAAGTCAGGGAGCGGGTTACCGGTGGGAACCCATCGCTACCAACATTACACAAGGTGCAGGGAAAGAGACAGTCACCGTTAACTACCGGGGAAAAGCAACAGCAGCCGTCCGTGGGAACCGTCTTTCCAGCCGTGTGTTTTACCGATAACTGTGTCAACGTCTCAGGCTGAGTGAGTACCACCGTGCCGTACGGCACAGCGCTGCCCCCGCGACCCTGCACCTCACCAGGCCCCGCATCCGGCCTGCCATCCACCCCTACCCCATCACCGGGCCCCGGGACAACCAACCCCCTACCCACGGAGGGGAGAAATAACAACAAAGCTGCTCCCTGTCACCGCTCCCGGGATCCCTATACAGAGCAGCGGTGGTGTCCACACAATCACCACAACCGTGGGTGGCGTCACGGACAAAAAATCCCCAAAACCAATCCCCTTTTCACTCACAAGCGAGGAGCGCCGCTCGAGCCCCCGGGATTCGGCCCATCACTCGAGCCACCGAGCAGCAGAGGCCGCAGCAGCAGCGGCAGCCGGACCCAAGCAGTGGGAGAGCGCGGCGTCCCCTCCTCCGCCCGCGACAACTGTATCTGCTATTACCACCTCTTGTGGTAGGGCATTCCACAGTCTGACTGCTCTAATTGTAAAGAACCCTTTCCTATTTAGCTGCCGGAATCGCTTTTTATTCACTTGCAGTGAGTGTTCCCTGGTCCTTAGTTTTGTCTTTTGACGGAATAAGTCATGTGCCAGTCCTTTATATTGAAAAACACATGTATTTATACATGTTCTATCCATGAAAATAACAGAACACGTGCATGCTATATGGATTACTGAATGTGGCTATAGGCGGGGGGAGATAGGAGATTTTGATTTACACTATATACTGCAAAATGTTCGTTTTGCAATATATAACAAAAGCAATCCAATCACAGTTTTAGGTCTCATGAGCTGGACTAAAAGTAATAAGATAAACAGGTTTGAAAATAAATTAAATCTAAAAATTCAAATCGCCTCTCTTTTCCCCCAATTAAAAATAAATGGAGAAAAAACAAAACATATCACTACATCAATAAAAGTCCAGTCTATGACAACATAAATTTACTAAACACTAAATATAAAAACATACACAAAAAAAAGTCATCAAAACATCGTATTTATCAAAATAGTACAATAAAAACAGCTCGCCAATCAAAAACTAAGCCTATAGTAACAGTATAAAAGGATTATGGGTCACGGAAAATGATAACAGAAGCCCAATTTTTTTTTTCAAAGGTCTGATTTTTTTTTTTACATTCTTGTACTTTTTTTTTACATTCTTGTAGTTTGTACTGACTTGGAGAATCATATTTCCAGGTCATTTTTACCATGCAATGAACACTGTAAAAGTAAAACGTATCAATACTATGATAGAATTTTTTTTTTTTTGCATATTTTCTTGATCCGCTTGATTTTGTTTCTTATTTTTTCACTACATTGCATGATAAAATGAATGATGCAATTCAAAGCCACAACTTGTCTCGCAAATAAACAAGCAATCATGCTTCTATTTTGTCAGATGCATAACAAAGTTATGCCTCTTTCACATGTCAGTGAAAACTACACATTTTTCACTGACGTGTTCCAGGTGCGTATGACCCTCGTGTGCCGTGATTTTGGCACACGTGTGATCTCCGTGTGCAATCCGTGATAATACATGGAGATCAGGCACTTTCATACTCACCTGTCCACAACGCTGCAGTCCATGGTGCTGATATCTCCCACAATGCCGTGTCCAGCCGCCGCTGTCTCCCCTCTGCAGCTACTTTTGGGTCAGCTGTGCAGTGCATACGGATGAGCATAATTAGCCGGCTTAGAAGCAGAGACAGCAGCAGCTGAAGACGGGTGAGTTTAAAAAGCATTTTATTTTAGATGTACGAATTTTTCTGGTATGGGTTTCACGGATAACACCATAGTGTAGTCCATGGGACAACACTGATGCCAGAAAAAAGTGGACTTGTTTTCGTGTGGAGCACATGGACACACGTGTGCACCACATGGAAACACATCAGTGAAATATCACTTTTTTTTATTTGAATGGGTCTGCACATGTCTGTGATTCTGGTACGTATAAAAACTGCAACACGCGTATCGGAATCAACAAAGAATTTATCCTGCACTATCAGCGTCTACCTTTCATGATGGGGTGGCCAGAGGAAAGCTACCCCAGATCCAAGAATCAAGCTTACTCAGATGTCCAGCAAGTAATCCACAAAAGAAGAAAAAGTGGCTCCACTCCAAGGTCTGTAAAAAAGATTTATTGATACAAAAAGGTGTGCATAAAAGAGGCAGTGGCAGAGCTGGATGCAATCTCACCCAGCACCTGGGAAAGCTCACACCCAGCTCTGCCACTGCCTCTTCTATGCACACCTTTTTGCATCAAATTTTATTTATGGACCGCAGAGTGGAGCCACTTTTTCTTCCTTTGTGGAAGGCCCCCTTCACACGTCCGTGATACACGTGCGTGTTTGGTTCGTTTCCGTATATACCGGAGACACGGCCAAACGTGCACCAATGTTAATCTATGATTGTGGTCACACGTGCGTTATTTCATTATGTCCGTGTGTGCGTGTCCGTGATCCGTATGTGTTTGCGTTTTGCACGGATGCATGTCCGTTATCTGCACGGAGCACGCACACGTGGACACAATGAAAGTCTATGGGTATGTGCACACACGTTAGTAAACATGTATGCATCTACCTATAGTCCGTGTCCGTTTGGTGTTTTTATTTCTAGTGATGTCTCGGCTATTCTTTCTATTTCTGTGTATGTCGGTCAATCTCCCTGAGTCCGTCGGTCGGTCTCTCTGTCTGTCTGTCCCTCTCTCACAGTCTGTCGGTCAGTTTCCCCCCCTCTCTCATACTTACCGTTCCCCGATCACCGGCGCGGCGCTGCACGGCAGTCACACTGCTGCGGCGGCTTTTACTATTTTGAAAAAGCCGGCCGCTCATTAAACAATCTCCTATTCCCTGCTTTCCCCGCCCACCGGCGCCTATGATTGGTTACAGTGAGACACGCCCCCAGACTGAGTGACAGGTGCCTCACTGCACCCAATCACAGCAGCCGGTGGGCGTGTCTATACTGTGCAGTAAAATAAATACATAAATAATTTAAAAAAAAACGGCGTGCGGTCCCCCCCAATTTTAATGCCAGCTAGATAAAGCCATACGGCTGAAGGCTGGTATTCTCAGGATGGGGAACTCCACGTTATGGGGAACCCCCCACCCTAACAATATCAGTCAGCAGCCGCCCAGAATTGCCGCATACATTATATGCGACAGTTCTGGGGCTGTACCCGGCTCTTCCCGATTTGCCCTGGTGCTTTGGCAAATCGGGGTAATAAGGAGTTAATGGCAGCCCATAGCTGCCACTAAATCCTAGATTAATCATGTCAGGCGTCTCACCGAGATACCCTCCATGATTAATCTGTAAATTACAGTAAATAAACACACACACCAGAAAATAATCCTTTATTAGAAATAAAAAACACACAAATATACCCTGGTTCACCACTTTAATCAGCCCGAAAAAGCCCTCCATGTCCGGCGTCATCCAGGATGGTCCAGCGTCGCATCCAGCTCTGCTGCATGGAGGTGACCGGAGCTGCAGCAGACACAGCCGCTCCTGTCACCTCCACGCAGCTAATGAAGACAGCCGCGCGATCAGCTGAGCTGTCACTGAGGTTACCCGCTGTTACTGGATCCAGTGACAGCGGGTAACCTCAGTGACAGCTCAGCTGATCACGCTACTCACCTCATTTGCTGCGTGGAAGTGACCGGAGCGGCGGTGTCTTCTGCAGCTCCGGTCACCTCCATGCAGCAGAGCTGGATGCGACGCTGGAGCATCCTGGATTCCGGCGGACATGGAGGGCTTTTTGGGGCTGATTAAAGTGGTGAACCAGGGTATATGTGTGTGTTTTTTATTTCTAATAAAGGATTTTTTCTGGTGTGTGTGTTTATTTACTGTAATTTACAGATTAATCATGGAAGGTGTCTCGGGGAGACGCCTGACATGATTAATCTAGGATTTAGTGGCAGCTATGGGCTGCCATTAACTCCTTATTATCCCGATTTGCCAAAGCACCAGGGCAAATTGGGAAGAGCCGGGTACAGCCCCAGAACTGTCGCATATAATGTATGCGGTAATTCTGAGCGGCTGCTGACTGATATTGTTAGGGTGGGGGGCTCCCGAAAACGTGGAGCTCCCCATCCTGAGAATACCAGCCTTCAGCCGTATGGCTTTATCTGGCTGGCATTAAAATTGGGGGGACCGCACGCCGTTTTTTTTAATTATTTATTTATTTTACTGCACAGTATAGACACGCCCACCGGCTGCTGTGATTGGGTGCAGTGAGGCACCTGTCACTCAGTGTGGGGGCGTGTCTCACTGCAACCAATCATAGGCGCCGGTGGGCGGGGAAAGCAGGGAATAGGAGATTGTTTATTGAGCGGCCGGCTTTTTCAAAATAGTAAAAGCCGCCACAGCAGTGTGAATGCCGTGCAGCGCCGCGCCGGGGATCGAGGAACGGTGAGTATGAGAGGGGGGGGGAAACTTCAGTCACTCGGGGGATTAGCGGTCACCGTTGAATCCTTCACAGGTGACCGCTAATCAGTACTCGACACAGACAGAGCCGCGGTATGAGGATGAAGTCGGGTGACATTCCACACGGACATTCCACGTACACATACACGTTAATTCCACACGCACACACGGACGTTCTACACACAAACACGGCTAGCATACGCAATTCACACAGGTGCCACACGGACCATAAAAACGGACACAAAAACGGGACACGGACCCGAAAAACGGCCCGTAACACACGTGCGTGTTTTTCACGGACGTGTGAAGGGGGCCGAATACGTACCAGAATCACTGATGTGTGAAGGGGACCTAAGAAGAATGAAAGGAAAAAAAGTGCAAAAATGTAAAATCGGCCAGCCCAATAGGTCATCATAACACACAATTCCACCTGCTTTAGAGGTCCCGATGGGCCCCTGTGTGGTTGCACCATTGGTATGTCTGGCCCTGCATACTGTATAACCTGTTCATAGCGGCTCATAATACAGAATCAGTACAAACAATGAATGCTGTCAGGGTGGGGCAGGCTGACTTTCTGTGAGCCTACACCTGCCTGTGATCACCTGACTGCCCTTCTCAACACACGTCTATGTTCTACCTACAACCAAGGATCACTGTTTTCATGAATTTGTGTGCCGAGTAGGAGGAAGTTGAGAAAGTCCTATGATTAGACAGACTGCGAATATTTGCCATCCCAGCAGAAAACAAACTCTTTGTGGTTGTGTATACCCAGCATCCTCTGTGTGCTACATGTTCCAGAGAGGAAATTTGCTTCCTGCTTTCAGCATTTTCACTTTGGCATATTTCAGGTTGCTTCCAGTGCTCCACATAGGACCTGACTAATGAATATTTCTGTCTGCATTACCTTTCTTGCTGGTGGTCTTTTGCTTAGCAGCAGCAATGCTCTGGATCCACCTGGGGAACTACAGCTACAGCTGAAGAATACCAGAAGACCCCCTCTAAATCCAAGGTTTCTGTCTGTAACCATTGACGCCAGTCTTGCTTCAGAACCTAAGTATATTGCTTTTCTTGGGTAAGTAGCACATTATATATACTGTATACACACTATACTACTAAATATACTAGCCTGGAATCAATCTGTATAAGATTTTACAGGGTTGGTGTTACACATAGTATATCCCTGGTAAACTGAAAATGGAGCTTCAAATCCTGAAATACTGCACCAACAACACTGTTGTAAACAGTAAGTATAGGTGGTGGTATGCAGAAAGCTGCAGCACTAACCTCTGGCACTTTTAAAGGGAACCTGACATGTAAAAAAACCATTATTGACCTACAGATATAGGGTTAATGGCATTCTAAGGCTACTTTCACACATCCGGCTTGAGCTCTGCGGCTCAATCCGGCTGTGCAAGCTATGCAACGGATGCGGTGAAAACACCGCATCCTTTGCATAAGTTTTTCCTGTGCGGCCAGTCCGGTTTTTGCCGCTTGCGGCATGCTACTGAGCATGCGCAGTGGCAAAAACCGCATGCGGCGGCCAGATGCGGTTATTGCCGCATCGCGCCGCATCCGGCCGCCATAGGCATGCATTGAAAAATGCGCCGCATCGGCCGAATGCGGCGCGATGCGGTTTTTTTTGCCGAAGAAAAAACGTGCCAGGCAACGTTCCATCCGGCCGCCGCATCGGCTAAATCTGCCGCATGCGGCAAAAACCGGACGGAACGCAAGGCCATGCGGCACAATGCGGCACTAATTAAAGTCTATGCAGGAAAATCGCAACCGGCAGCAAAAAAAAAAACGGTTGCGATTTTCCTGCAAAGTGCCGGATTGTGCCGCATAGCAAAAACCGGAGGTGTGAAAGTAGCCTAAAGCTGTCTAGCCGCACTGAAATTCCGGCTATTGGGAGGAAATGTACTTTTGTTCTTCCCTGCAGCCTCAGGCTTCAAGTCCAAGAGGTGCGGCTGGAGCAGCTTCAGTCACCGCTCAGTTCATGGGGAGCACACAGACACCCCAACACTGACTGACAGCCTGCTCAGCAATAATGCAATGCAAAGCCGACTGTCAGTCTTGTCCAGTTTTACTGGGCACAAATATTAACACGTTAAAGTAGTTAACTAATCTCCTACTGTTACTATATCATGGTAAATACCAGTTCTACACAGGCATCCTTCAAATGTACATGTGAAAACTGTACTATTAAGTCCAATAACTAAGTCCACGTGTACATGTTGAGTATTTGGTGAGGTTTTCTTTACCTCGGTATCTGTAAGCTAAAAACAAAAAAAAGTATAATAGAAACACAGCACCACTCTGCATTTTTACCCATTGCTGGTTTTGGCTTACAAATACTGGAGGTAAAAAAACCCTCACCAAATACTTAATATGTGCACGTGGCCTTACGAGTGGCGTTCTCTTGATTGCTATTGATCACTTTTCCAATCTGTTCCATTTGGCCCAAAGCATCATAAAGATTTTTTCAAGCCATAATTTGTGTCTACAATGCTTTCCCTGACATCTTTACCACTTCTTCCCTATCTGAAGGTTAAATCAACCCAAATGTGAATCTGGTATGAGTGTGTGGGGCATTAAAGGGAATCTGTCAGCAGGTTTTTGTTACCTCATCTGAGAGCAGCATGATGTTGGTAAACAGACCCTGAATCCAATGATGTATCACTTAGTTTACTGGGTGCAGCAGTTGTGACACGTTTTTGGATTTACCAGTGTTCAGAAAGTTAACCTGTCCACACTAGACTCTGTGTGTACAAAGTCTATAGAAAGAGAGGGGGAGGAAGCATGGTCAGACTAGCATAGTCCAGGCAATGATAATCCAAGGTGATAAAAGCTTCACTATAAGTAAACAGCACCGCTGGGGTAATAAATGACACATCCTTGAACGCTGTGTGTCAGCCACTATCTCCTGCTGGTTTTAGATTACATAGCAAAAACCTGCTGACAGTTCCCTTTTATAAGGATTATTCTTACTATATGGAGGACCTATTCTTATGTGTGATACAAGAGTTTGCACTATTTTTTTATTGTGTGTGTGATCTCAGTGCGCTCAGACAATAATGGTGCAGATATTAGGCCCCACACACCTACAGTTGTGTCCCTTACAAGGTAATATTCATCCTTTTGTGTATTCATTCATTCAGCCTTAAGACAGCAATGATCACATTCTATATGCCCTCCACAAAGTAAAAATGTTCGCCTCTATGACCTCTGCAATGTAATTTTTATATCCCTTAGAAGAAAATGCCACCCCCTTGTGGGCTGCACCTAAAAATTATTTATGCCCCACAAAATAAAAAGCTTTTTTTTTTCCCAGATGAATAATACAATGTATGTTCCTCCTGCGACAAGTAGAGAGCCTTTTCTGGCCTGAGCAGCTAGCATCTAATGCACGTGGCATGATGCAGGTGAAGGATAGTACGGACAGCGGGCCATGGGGGCTCCGCATGCTTCAACAGAGGCCTCTGACACCATGCCATGTCTTTATTCCTTGAACCCTTCTGCAGAACTCCCTCTCATCTGGCCTCTCTCTCTAACCAATCCACTCTGTCACTCCTCCCCTATCTTATCTAATCCATTGCTGCTCTTGCCCAACCGCTAGGTGGCGCTGGCTGCTACACGATCCCAGCTCTGCTACATTAGGGACCTGCACTTCACTAGCAGAAGTGTCATTTTACCAAATACATTTAAGCGCATACTCTGTACTCAAAACACAGACAAATAGCAACTAGCATAAAACAGGTGGTGAGGGAACACGACCACCTCCTATGCAGAAGACTCGAGTACTTCTCGGGTAGGCAAAGAGGAGATTCTGCTGAGTCAAGAAGCTGTTAGGGCTCATGCGCACGTTGCATAATTGCATGCATTTATGCTGCGTATTGCACTGCAGCGTAAATGCATGTGTCCTGCGTCCCCTGCATAATCTATGAAGTTTGTGCATGATACGTGCGCACGTTGCTTTTATGAACGCAACGATTTGGATGCCAAAATTTTGACCCAAATCTGTGCGTTCATAAAAGCTGCATGTCAATTATTCCGTGTGTTATGGATGCAGCTCCCGCTCTGTTTATGGGGGGGGGCAGCAGCCATAGCGCATGAAATTGGCTTTTTTCTACAAAAAAACTGCATTCATTATGCAGTGTTTCTGCAGCGATTTGAAGCGCACATTTGCTGTCAAATCGCTGCACAATATTCAGCAGTTACATGCGTGTTGCGGATGGGGGCCAGACCACTGCAGAGGGCTTCTCGGATCCGGGTTCGTTACTGTGGCTCGAGTGGTAGCCGGACCCGGGCTCGTGCGGCCGTCCGTCCTCACAACCATAGAAAGGGTGTATTTACAGGGGAAAAGTTTGTCAGTGACGCCTCCCGTGGGTTGCGGTGAGGGTTGGTAGCACCGCCGCTGCCTGAATAGGGGACGCCCGGGTCTGATGGAGTGGGGCAGCAGGATGGTATCCCCTCCACGGGTAGGGGAGGTGTTGTCCAGGGGCCAGGTGTACAGGAGGGAATGCTGCGGAGAGTGTCATGCAGGGCTGGATCGGGCAAGAATGGTGTACTCACAGTTCCAAAGAAATTCACACAGAGTCCAGTGGTAAACCAAATTGCCAGTGACCGGTAACCTCCGGCGCGTGTATTCGGGTCCCACACCCTGATACAGCAAACAGGGGTCCCTTCCTCCTGCACTCAGTGTTTGTGTCTTCGACAGGACAACTCCGCTTGAAACGAGGAAGTCCACTCCCGGTAACTTTGTATGTTGGGAGCTGTGGCCTGCGAAATCTGACCAGTGGGATCTCTGTGGGTTCTGGCGGACACCCTATCCCCCGCGTTGGGCTTTTATTTCGCTCTCTGGGCTTGCTGGTGGGACAAGACGTGGAATCTTGTCCCTGGCTGGCTAATTTACAAGGGGCTTGAAACCTTGCTCGCCCTAGAGTCCAGGCACCCCGACTGTGCACGGTCTCCAGACCGGATTCCCGCTGTCGGCATCGGCGTGCTACAAACCTGCCCTGGTCCATTTAAGGTCTCTCGCGACCGAATCTCCATCGCCTGTGGCCCTGTCTGCCGTCTGCCACCTAGTCAGTAGTCCGGTAGTCCAGGGGCCCCAACCCCTGACTCCGCTGTCACTCCACACTCCTCTCTCTTCGACTGTCAGTACTCAACTCCCCCACTCAACTCCACTTGTTCCCTCCCAGAACACCTCAGGACCCCTAGGTGGGCGCTCTCATCTGCCTGGTCCCGCCCACTGGTGTGTCCCTATTGTCATGGGGGGTGACTAGGCTTTGCTGGCTGATGTTGTGTACCTGGGTGTGGGTTTGTGCTGGTGTGCCAAGGAGGATGGAGTTCTGCACCTGGAAGATCTGTGCAGTCTCTGACAACCTGGTTTTGCCAAGGCGTCACATGCGCATGAGCCTTTAATGAAAAGGAAGTCTGTAAGCAGTTTTGACCCCGTAAAACTGTTGCCAGTTGGAGAGGTGTAGGGGTGCTTAGGCTATGGCTACATGGTAATATGTGTAGTACCATCTCAGTGCCGCACTACACATAATCGCATGTAATGATTTCCCACACTGTCGCATTACACCGCATGCACGCACACACAGAGCTCACTACTGAACACTGTGTGCACATACACTGAAGGAGTAGGTCCTTAGCACATACTTTATGGGGAGGGAAGTGTTCAATGCGCTCCCACCCCACAAAGTGGCGCTGTAGCCCCATTGTCCCCAGTGCTGTACATGCCTCCCAATTCTGTATGTGCCACCCCCTCACCACCATTGCTATGTGCCACCCTTCCCCCTCATTGCCGTGTGTCGCTGCCCCCGCCACACCGGTGCCGTGTGTCGCTGCCCCCGCCACACCGGTGCCGTGTGTCGCTGCCCCCGCCACACCGGTGCCGTGTGTCGCTGCCCCCGCCACACCGTGTGTCGCCCCCCCCCATTGGGTCGTGTGCCGTCCCCACCCCCCGGAGCAGTCTGTGCTCTCCCCCCCCCCCCCCCCCCCCCGTGTTTGCCCCATCGCCATGTATATACTGTCCGGTGATGCCTGTGGCCCCAGCCCCTTCTGTGATGTATATGATTTACCAATCTTATTATCACAAAGAGTTGACTGCGCCCCAGACCGAGAGAAACCTGAAAAATCAGTGGAGAGACAACATAGTCAATATCACCGAACATCACAGCCGCACCAAATAGAAGCCGCTCCAGTCAGCACAGTTGGAGTGAGTTAATTCATTGTTTGACCAAATATAACAGGATAGTATTCAAGTTGATCATTTTGTGCGGCCCCCGAAGGCTGGTAAAAATTTCCAAATGGCCCCCGGCAGAACAAAGGTTCCCCATATCTGATTTACAGTATTCATTGTAGGGTAAAAATGGCCTGGCAACATGATTCTCCAAGTCAGTACAGGTGGTTTTTTTTTTTTTGGTTGATTGAGCTGTGTGAGGGCTTGTGTTTTGCATAGCAAGGTAACAGTTTTATTGGTACCAATCTTATGCAATTTGGCATTCTAATTTTTTTTACCATATGAGTTAATTTCATTTTATATTTTGATAGATTGGACTTTTACGGACATGTTGATATCAAATGTTTTTTTATTATTTTTTAATGGGGGAAAAGGAGGGTCTTTCAAATCTTTTTATACAGTATATCACAAAAGTGATTACACCCCTCACAGTTTTGTAAATATTTTGTTCTATATTTTAATGGAACAACACTGAAGATATGACCCTTTGATACAATGTAGAGTAGTCAGAGTATGGCTTGTATAACAGTGTAAATTTGGTGCCCTCTAAATGAGTCAACACACAACTATTAATGTCAAAACTGCTGCCAACAAAAGTGAGTACACCCCTAAGAGTCAATGGGGAAAATTGTGCCCAAAGTGGCAATATTTTGTGTGGCCACCATTTTCAAGCACTGCCTTAACTCTCTTGGGTACTTTCACTGGAGCTTCACAGGAGCCACTGGAATACTCTTCCACTCATCCATGACGACATCACAGAGCTGCTGGATGTTAGAGACCTTGCCCCCATACACCTTACATTTGAGGATGTCCAGCATATGCTTAATAGGGTTTAGGTCAGGAGACATGCTTGGCCAGTCCAGCACCTTTTGCCTCCGTTTCTTTAGCAAGGCAGTGGACGTCCTGGAGGTGTGTTTTTGGGGTTGTTATCATATTTTAATACTGCCCTGCAGCACAGTTTCCAAAGGGAGGGGTTCATGCTTTGCTTCAATATGTCATAGTACATGTTGGCATTCATGGAGCTCCCCACAACCGGCAGCACTCATGCAGCCCCAAACCATGACACTCCCACCGCCATGCTTGACTGGAGGTAAGACACACTTGTCTTTGTACTCCTCACCTGGTTGCCGCCACACACACTTGATATCATCTAAACTAAGTATGTTTCTTGATGTCATCAGACCACAGGACATTTCCAGTAATCCATGTCCTTAGTCTGCTTGTCTTCAGCAAACTGCTTGCGGGCTTCATCTTTAGAAGAAGCTTCCTTCTGGGATGACAATAATGCAGACCAATTTGATCGTGTCTGCGGAGTATGATCTGTGCACTGACAAGCAGACCCTCTCACCTCTTAAACCTCTGCAGTAATGCTAGCAGCGCTCATACGTCTATTTTGAAAAGACAACCTCTGGACATGACGCTGAGAGTGTGTACTCAACTTCTTGGTCGACCATGTTGACCATGTCCTGAGTGGAAGCTGTCAGTTTCATTGTGTTGGCAATCATCTTACAGCCTAGGCCATCTTTTATGTAGAGCCACAATTCTACACTTGCTCACCATTCACACCTGAGACCTTGTAACTGTCGCGCCCAGGGATATGGGGTACTCTGTCCCGGGCAGTGTATATCTTGGGAATGTCACTTTGGTGGCCATTGCCCGGTTCTGTGCCCTGAGCCCTTTTTTGTAAAGGGGATATATTTACAGGAGACTGGATTAGTGTTCATACGTGACGCCACTTGCGGTGTTGCGGCTATGTGGATGGAGCCGCCGCCGCACAATATCCACTACTGGGGCTGGTGTTTATGGCAGCCTGGATGTTAGACCCTTCGCAAGCAGGGCCGGGCCCCAAAGGGTAGGTGTAATGACGGGTGTCGGAAGAAGGTAGTCCACACAAGGGGTTCAGTGCAACTTGTTCTTTACTCACTTTCTGGTGGTAACTGGTCACCCGAGGCTGGCTGGTTTCACCTTCAGGTCCCCTTTGTCCCAGTGCCATTGTAGTAATCTGGTACCTTCTTCCCCTACAAGTATCTCTGGTTGGTGGGTCCCCGTGGTGTAGAGCAACTGGGGGTCCCCGTCCGGTGGTCTTTTTCCACTGCTGTCCGTATGACATTGGCGTGAATTCTGTGGGGTTGGAGTCTCTGGTCCAGTCCCTGGCTCTCTCTTTGCTACTGAGTCTCAGATTTTTAGGTCAGTGAGGTCCTTGATGGTCCCCTCGCTGTGCAGGTGTTATCAGGCCTGGCTGGAGATTTATGCCTAACCTAGGGTCCTGTATCCTGTTGGTGCATAGTTCCACTGTCTGCCCTTCCCACCTGGTCAACTAGTGGACTGGACTGGCTCCACCTCTTGACTGCCATCCATTGGTCCAACCCTAGCTTTGCACCAATGTATGGGGGATTGTTGGGGAAAACTGGGATTACCTGGAGTTTCTGTGTGTGACTGGCACTGGTCTTACGGGGCCCTAGGGGGTAGGCCCTGTATCCTGATAAGGATACAAAATCTTGTAGCTCCATGATGGCTTCAGGGGCGCTATATAACACTAAAAAGTCACATGGCACAATTTGGCCATTTTCACTTAGGGGGTACTCCCTTTTGTTGCTAGTTTGTTTGGACATTAGTGGCTGTGTGTTGAGTTATTTAGAGGGCACACCAAATTTACACTGTTATACAAGCTGTACACAGACTACTTTACATTGTATAATTACATCAGTAAATGTCTAAACGCAACAATATAACTTCACTTATCCTGCACAGTGAACAATGTAAAAAACGAACATTCGCTTTGGATCTGCGTTATTTGGAGTGTGGATCCAGTGGTGAACAAATTTAAACAAAAAATGAATTCTCCAAGGAGAAATGAAGGCGCGCTGAAGTTGCCCCATAGGGACAGGTCGGAGGGCAGGCGGGCGTTGTTACAGAATAAGTCTGGGGTTCTTTTTTTTTTTTTTTTTTTTTTTTTTCAAAGTAATACGCTATAACACATTTGGTAATAATTGTTCATTAGCTTGATCACTACTTTCTTATGTAATTATCAAGAAATTTCTTTGTGACGGTATACTTCTGAATTATGTCTTTTAGATCCCAAAAACTTATCACTTTAACAAGAGGGCTTTCTCCTGCCTTCGTAAGATTTGGAGGAACAAAATCAGACTTCCTTTTCTTTGATCCAACACCAAATGCATCCGTTGAAGAAAATATTACCTGGAAGCTGCCAATAAAGCAAGGTAACAATGATCCTCTAGCAATGTATTTTTTTAATGGGGACCTGCCATGTCAAAATACACTATTAATATGGATATTTTCAGTTAATCTGCAGGTTAATAGCATTGAAAAACTGCCTGGCCATCACAATGAAATCCCAGCTACTGGGAGGAAATTAACGTTATTCCCCCCGGTAGGCTCCGACTTTCAAGTATACTATAGAGGCATGGCCGGAGCAGTGTCAGTCTCCATTCCAGACCCCAGCACTGACTGTCAGGGTCTGCAGCTACTACTCACTATGTATTGAGTGGTGACTGCTCCGACCACGTCTCTATAACTGAAAGCCGAGGCTGCCGGGAGGAATAAAATTAATTTCCTCTTGGCAGCTGGAATTTCATTATAATGGCCTGCCTCCATTCTTCATTATACAGGATTCTTCCTACCTTTTTCTGTAGAGTCCCTATGACGTCAGAAGTGCGGCTGAAAATCCAGTGCCTATGCATTCTACCTGTCGTCTCTCCCTGCACTGTGAAGCAACAGTAACTACCTGGCGCCTGCACACAGCAAAATTGAAGCCTGTGCCCACAGAAGGACGGATGAGTGTGAGGTGGATGACAGGCAGAATGGGCAGTCGTGAGATTTCCCGCCACTCACATGACATCACAGGGACTTCGAAGAGAAGGGGAGAAGGAATCCTGTATAATGAGGACTGGAGGCAGGCTTATCTTGCAGGCAGCACATGCCCCATAGCCCGGAATATAGAAGATATAAAAGAGGATATTCTGCCAAACGAGCCATCATCCAGGATGCATACAAGTATGGATAATTTCACTTTTATGCCACCTATATGGCCATATTAATAACAACAAAAAAAAATGCAAAAAAAGTGACAGATTCCCTTTTAAGAGAATTCCCTAGGCTTGATCAGAGGTGGATGAAAGTGCCGGACTGAACTGATAATGATGTAAGAGAGGTGCCCCAGTCTAACTCAGATGTTTTGTAGACACTGTAACTAAAATAGTCACAAATCACAGCTGTGCCTTAAAGGGGCTGAGCTATCAACTAAGGAAAATACAAAATAGTATGTATAAAGGCACGGATTTGCATATCATTTTTGAGCTCATTGGACAACTGTAAACGAATGTGGAAATTATCTTTTGCGTTATACTAGTTAATTTGTTTTCACCAGACTGTCCCTTTTATCACCTATCCATACTTTTATCAGTGGGGGGTCCAACCACTGGCACCTGCTCTGTTAGGAAGGACGGGGAACTTATATCCTGTTAGAATGGATCAGCAATGCGCCTGCTTGACGGCTGTTCCATTTATTCCCTATGAAGCTGCTGAGCACTGCACTCGGCTTTTCTAGCAACCCATAGAGAATAAAGGGAGCTGCCATTGAGTGTCCAAACATATTATAACAGTATAAAAGTGTACCGATTGGTGCGAGTCCCAACCGTCGGATACCTACTGATTGCCAATATGTCACCTATACTGTGCTGTGGAAAGGTGTTAGCTTGTCTTCACTGGACAACCCCTGTAATTGTACATAATGGAAAATGTAATTTTTTTCAACAGATGTCTGTTATAGAAGCCAAGTCCCATCTGCAGTGCAGCAGAAGCTGTGGTCTCAGTGGCCTGTTCAGGAACAAGCCATTCTTAAAGAGGCTTTTTCTGAGACCTACAAAAATGCCACGATAACAAGTGAGGCATGCTGATGATGGTAAACTGCATCATGTAGATAAGTATTGCAATGGATTTTCTAGGGAAAAAAAAAATTCTAAAATTTAGTGAAATGAATTAAACCCTAGCTTTATCATATGCTGTTATAAAATATTAATCTATTCAAACTGTAATGTTTGAAAAATACAATTTGTTGTGAAATATTATCTTAAAAATTAAGGCAATAAGCTGATCACAAAATGCTCTTTAGAAACTCTCCCGCTCTCTCTCCCTCTCCCCCCGGATTCCACTCCCCATTGACATATATGGGGCCGGATTCCGGATCGGATCCGGACTTCTTTGTCAACCCGCCGGTGATCCGCCGGACCCGGATTATTGACAGTCCGCTCAACTCTATTACTGATGAAAATGAAATTGGGCACACTTGGACATAAGAGAATAGGAATTATACAAAATGTGAGGGAGCTCAAAAGCCATCTTATCAAACAAGTAGAGGTAACGAATACTACGGTATTCTCCAATATTCCTAGTAGAAGTAATACCAGTACTTAGGAAACCTGGCACAATATAATAAAATAAATATATATATATTTTGCAAGGTTTCTTGAGAGTACAGTTTTACATGGGCTTTACACAGTTGAACTTTTTATTTCCAATGTGTTAGCGACAAGTGTCATATTCGAGGGTCAATGCGTGAGCCCCAGATGTGTCTAGAAACATACTGAAATCCACTGGAGTGCGTTGTACTCACAGCCACAGCGAAAAATAAAACGGAGCATGGACTGGGTTAAGCTATTTGACAAAGTCAGATTTACAAAAACCTAATATGGGCTTTTATTTTTGGAAACATCTGTAGGAAGGTAGTGGGATGGATCTTTCCCTCCAGGTCGGATCTTGCAAATGATCAATGGCCATGGTTTTCATTTGAACCTACAGGAAAGGGCAGGTGGAGTGTGGTTGGATGCAGAGCTGAAGGTGTTAAGTGTGTATGTTTGTATGAGCTGAACATGGACCAAAGCCAGAGACTTGGATGAAGCCCTACGCTGCACTAGAGATTCCTACATTAGTGCATGTGCCTACTGTGCCAAACTAAATGTGGGTGCGATCCAGAAGTTAACCCCTTCAGCCCCCAGCCTGTTTTCACCTTAAAGACCCGGCCATTTTTTGCAATTTTGACCAGTGTCACTTTGACAGGTTATAACTCTGGAACACTTCAACGGATCCTGGCGATTCTGAGATTGTTTTTTCGTGACATATTGTACTTCATGTCAGTGGTAAATTTAGGCCGATATGTTTTGCGTTTATTTGTGAAAATTTCGGAAATTTGGCGTAAATTTTGAAAATTTTGCAATTTTCAAAATTTGAAATTTTATGCCCATAAATCGGAGAGATATGTCACACAAAAAAGTTACTAAATAACATTTCCCACATGTCTACTTTACACCAGCGCAATTTTTGAAAAAAAAAAAAATTCCGTTAGGAAGTTAGAAGGGTTCAAAGTTCATCACCAATTTCTCATTTTTCCAACAAAATTTACAAAAAAAAATTTTTTAGGTACCACATCACATTTGGAGTGATTTGAGAAACCTAGGCGACAGAAAATACCCAAAAGTGACCCAATTCTAAAATCTGCACCCCTCACTCTGCTCAAAACCACATCCAAGAAGTTTATTAACCCTTTAGGAGCTTCACAGCAACCAAAGCAATGTAGACGAAAAAATGAAAATTTTACTTTTTTAACACAAAAATGTTACTTTAGCCATAAAAATTAGTATTTTCACAAGGGTATCAGGAAAAATGCATCATAAAATGTATCGTGCATTTTCTCCTGAGTACGCAGATACCCCATATGTGGTGGTAATCAAATGTTTGGGCACGCAGCAGGACTCGGAAGGCAAGGAGCGCCATTTGAATTTTTGAGTGCAAAATTAGCTGCACTCATTAGCGGACACCATGTCGGGTTTGAAGACTCCCCGAGGTGCCTAAACAATGGAGCTCCCCCATAAGTGACCCCATTTTGGAAACTAGAGCCCTCAAATATTTTTTCTAGATGTTTGATGTGCACTTTGAAGCCCTGGGGGCTTCACAGAAGTTTATAACGTTGAGCCGTGAAAAGAAAAAAATTTTTTTTTACCACAAAACTGTTGCTTCAACCAGGTAGCTTTTTTTATCACAAGGGTATCAGGAAAAAATGCACCATAAAATGTATTGTGCATTTTCTCCTGAGTACGCAGATACCCCATATGTGGTGGAAATCAAATGTTTGGGCGCACGGCAGGACTCGGAAGGCAAGGAGCGCCATTTCACAGCAAAATTGGTTGGAATTATTAGCGGACGCCATGTTGCGTTTGGAGACCCCCCTGAAGTGCCTAAACAATGGAGCTCCCCCACAATTGACCCCATTTTGGAAACTAGACCCCTCATGGAATTTATCTAGCTGTTTAGGGAGCACTTTGAACCCCTGGAGGCTTCACAAACGTTTGTAATGTTCAGCCGTGAAAATATTTTATTTTTTTTACCACAAAATTGTTTTTTCAAACAGGTAGCTTTTTTTTCCACAAGGGTATCGGGAAAAAATGCACCATAAAATGTATTGTGCAATTTCTCCTGAGTACGACGATACCTCATATGTGGTGGAAATCAATTATTTGGGCGTACGGCGGGGCTCAGAAGAGAAGGAGCGCCATTTCACAGTAAAATTGATTGGAATTATTAGCAGACGCCATGTTTCATTTGGAGACCCCCTGAGGTGCCTAAACAATGGAGCTCCCCCACATGTGATCCCATTTTGGAAACTAGACCCCCCCATACAAAAAAAATTAGTTTGGCGAAATAAAAAATACAGACATCAGTAGAAAAAAAAAAAAAAATGAGCGCCTGCCAAGACCAGTGCCAAACGTGAGAGCAATGCACGAGTCTCGCATCGCATCATCCACTGCAGTCTGGAAGCGAGCAACTGCGCTGGATAATGCGATGCAAGAGGGCGGGGCGGCAGATGAGAAAGGGCGCAGCGGATGGAAGATGGGAAAGGGCGCAGCGGGTGGAGGAGCGGCAGAGGATGGGAAAGGGCGCAGCGGATGGATGATGGGAAATGGCGCAGCGGATGGATGGGAAATGGCGCAGCGGATGGAGGAGCGGCAGAGGATGGGGGGGGGGGGAGGTGAGATGGGGATACCTACCTTACAGGATGGATCTAGGCAGCAGGATCACAGCAGACAGAAGAGGCAGCAGATGAAGGAGGCAACAGATCGAGGAGGGTGAGAGGGGGCAGTAGATGGAAAATGGGAGAGAGCAGGCAGCAGATCGGGGAGGGGGGCAGAGTCTGATGGGAGAGAGAGATGGCACATGGAGGAGGGGGGGCCCCGGGGGCAGGGTGGCTTGCAGCACATGTAGGGGGAGGGTGGCTTGCAGCACATGTGCTGCAAGCCAGCCACCCTCCCCCCACATGTGCTACAAGCCAGCCACCCTCCCCCCACATGTGCTGCAAGCCAGCCACCCTCCCCCCACATGTGCTGCAAGCCACCCTCCCCCCACATGTGCTGCAAGCCACCCTCCCCCCACGTGGGGGGAGGGTGGCTTGCAGCACATGGAGGGATAGGAGGTGTGGCGATGGAGAAGGGGCAGCCGATGAAGGAGGCGGCGGCCGCCGATCGGGAACAGTGGGGGCCGATTCGGGGGCAGCAGCGGCTGAAAAAGGTGGGTGCGACGGCGGCGGGGACAGTGGCGAGCATGGCGGCGGGGACAGCGGTTGATCGGGAGCGGCGGCGGGGACAGCGGTGGAGCGGGAGCAGCGGCGGGGCGATCGGAGACAGTGGCGGGGACAGCGGTGGAGCGGGAGCATGGCGGGGCGATCGGGGACAGCGGTGGAGCGGGAGCATGGCGGGGCGATCGGAGACAGCGGCGGGGACAGCGGTGGAGCGGGGGCATGGCGCCGGGGCGATCGGAGACAGCAGCGGGGACAGCGGTGGAGCGGGAGCATGGCGGGGCGATCGGAGACAGCGGCGGGGACAGCGGTGGAGCGGGAGCATGGCGCCGGGGCGATCGGAGACAGCGGCGGGGACAGCGGTGGAGCGGGAGCATGGCGGGGCGATCGGAGACAGCGGCGGGGACAGCGGTGGAGCGGGAGCATGGCGGGGCGATCGGAGACAGCGGCGGGGACAACGGTGGAGCGGGAGCATGGCGGGGCGATCGGAGACAGCGGCGGGGACAGCGGTGGAGCGGGAGCATGGCGCCGGGGCGATCGGAGACAGCGGCGGGGACAGCGGTGGAGCGGGAGCATGGCGGGGCGGTCGGAGACAGAGGCGGGGACAGCGGTGCATCGGGAGCAGCGGCGGGGACAGCAGTGGAGCAGGAGCGTGGCGCCGGGGACAGCGGTGGATCGGGAGCAGCGGCGGGGCGATCGGAGACAGCGGCGGGGACAGCGGTGGATCGGGAGCAGCGGCGGGGCGATCGGGGACAGGGGCGGGCGGCGGGGACAGGGGCGGGCGGGCGGCGGGGACAGCAACTTACCGCTCTCCTCGGCTTCCAGGGACGGTCACAGGCCGCAGATCCACATTGATTGGAGAGAGCGGTCACAAGACCGGTCTCTCCAATCAGAGCTGGGGGCGGGTGAAGCATCGATCACCCAGCTCCAGCCAATGGCCAGTGCTACAGCAGCACTGATCAGGGCTGGATTTCAATGTTCCAGCCATTTTCAATGGCTGGAACATTACAGTGGCTGTAATTGGCTGAGCGGCGTTCGTCAGCCAATCACAGCCTCTGTAGGTTCGGGGAGGAGGCACCACCCCTCCTGAGGTCAGGCAGAGGTCCCCTCCTTCCCGAATCTACCGTTTAAGTAAACAAATTTCACTCCCCGGGGCTCCGGGACCGCGATTTCGCTATGACGTACTGAGTACGTCATGGGTCGTTTAGCACCATGTCACCATGACGTACTCAGTACGTCCAAGGTCGTTAAGGGGTTAAAGCCTGTGATTGATCTGAAGTTTGGAATCAAAGACTTTCTTTGTTTGAACTAAATTTACTTGGGTCACTGCCTCTCTACAACAATGCGGGTGTAAGGGCTCCACCCCTACAAAGGTTATAGATTATACCAGCTAGGTAGCCTTCATATAGAATTAAACAGGCAAAGTAGAAAGAGACAGGAATAGGATGGAGGGTGGTTTTATAGGGGACTTAATAATAAAGATGCTATGCTGGCATCGATACTGACTTGGAAATATGCCTAGTTAACATGAATGATGGTTGTCGTATTGCTCACAATTTCTGCAATGAGGACTATATGTGTACAAGACAGTCTTGCTGAATCAAGAAAGGGCCTATCCCAAACTGTTAATAAAAAGTGAGAAACAAAAAACGTTGTGCAGTAACATGAACATTACTCTTTACTGGAAATAGGAGGCTTAGCCCAAACATGAAAAAGAATCACATACTATTCTCCTGCCTTCATCCAATTTTACAATAGGTAATACGCACTTCAGCAGGCAGCATTTTCAGGGCATCGGCTGAGTTATCCATCAGACTGCGTGACAATGAAACGTGATTTATCCCTCCAGAGAACACGTTTCTGCTACCTCTAAGTGTAGTGGTGCATGGTTTACATAATTCCAGCCCACACATGGCATTACACAGGTAATCTTAGGCTCGTATTCAGTAATGCCTCTTCCTTCGTAACTCCTCAGCAGATGGCAGCACTGGTGTGCGGCAGGTACTGGACTGTTTGGTAGACTCTCTCCTATACAGCTCCAGTTGGTGGAAAGCCTTAGCAATGAACCGTTGTGTTGTTACAGTGTAAAAAATGGAACTCTATGTAGACAGTTGGTCAATGCAATTTAGGTAACATGCTGTCTTCTTGACAGCAGAAGGTGTCTCCTCAAAGGAAATTCATCAGAGAATAATGCAAGCCGATTATGGTGATTGTGTTGATGTGAGCACTGTACGTCAGTGGGCCAGTAAGTTTAAAGATGGTGAGGCAGGAATGTCTGACTTGCATGACAAAAAGAGTTGGACATCCTGAGACATCTGTGATGCAGATGGTGTTCTATATATTGATATTCCTTGACCATGGAAAAACAATAAATTCCAATTGTTACATTATAACGCTGCGTTCTTTGAGACGACGACGAACAAGGGTCCGAAACGAAAAGGCAAATCTTTTCCTGCAACATTACAATTCCAGACCACACACTTCACAAGCCACCACAACAGAGCTTCAGAGACTGAAGTTCTTCACCGTACGGCATACTCCATACAGTCCAGATTTGACGCAATCTGACTTCCATCTGTTCCCAATAATGAAAGACGATCTGCGGGGACATCAATAAGCATCTGATGAAGAAGTTGGGAGAACTTTGAGAGGCTGATTGCGGAAACAGAGTGTCGAGTTCTTCTGTGACGACTTCAGAAAACTTGTTCAACTTTGACAGAAGTGTATCCAATTGTCCGTCTGGTGATTTATGTGGAAAAGTGCATATCTGTAATTAAAGAGCACATTCTAAGGATTATTAGATGCTTTGGGTCATTAAACTGTTTCCATCGAAAGCCAAGTAATGAAGGTGGAGGCATTACTTTTCATTCAACGCTCGTATGTGTCGCACTCGCAACCCTTATCAGTGAGTTACTGTACTTGGTTCACGGTGTGTCTGAGCTGTTGTTACTCCTAGACCTTTCCAGTTCATAATAGCATTGACATTTGACCAAGAGAAAGCTTCCAGAGCAAAACATTCTTTCTTCGGCGCTCTATTGGGAGACCCAGACGATTGGGTGTATAGCACTGCCTCCGGAGGCCACACAAAGCAATTACACTAAAAAGTGTAAGGCCCCTCCCCTTCTGGCTATACACCCCCAGTGGGATCACTGGCTCACCAGTTTTCTGCTTTGTGCGAAGGAGGTCAGACATCCACGCATAGCTCCACTGTTTAGTCAGCAGTAGCTGCTGACTATATCGGATGGAAGAAAAGAGGGCCCATATGGGGCCCCCAGCATGCTCCCTTCTTACCCCACTTGTGGTTTGTAAGGTTGAGGTACCCATTGCGGGTACGGAGGCTGGAGCCCACATGCTGTTTTCCTTCCCCATCCCCCTGAAGGGCTCTGAGGAAGTGGGATCTTACCGGCCACCAAGCCCTGAGGCCGGGCTCCATCCACAGACCCATAGAACCTGCTGGATGTGGAGCGGGAGTGCCGTTCAGGGACAAGGCCCTGCAACTTTCAGGTACTCTGTGTCCCCGTATGGCAGACCACGCGCACCCCAGGCTTGCTGGGTGTGCTAGTGCGCCGGGGACTGTAGCGCTGTGCGCTGGGCTTATAGTCCCCGCAGATTACTGGGGGACTTTATGTGTGTGGATCGCCGCGCCGACCGCCCCTGGAGCGGCGGCGCAGCTGCGACTTGTAGTGCGCCGGGGTCGCGCCGACCGCGCTTTTACGGCGGCGGCGCTTCTAACTTTAGTCCCCGGCTTTCTGCGGCCTAGCTCCGCTTCGTTAACGCCCCCCACCCTGTCAATCAGGGTAGGGGAGAGACGTTATTCAATCGGCAGCGCCGAGGGCTGGAGCACGATTTACATGCTCCAGCCCTCTCACTGAGCACAGTAGGACACAGGCTTCGCGCTTTTTCTCTGTGCACGCCCTAGGCCCGCCCCCAGGCTTGCAGCTCCCCAGGACGCCGGCAGCCATTATACACATGCAGTCTGGCTGGAGAACGGACGCAGGCTCTGGGGGACCCAGGCTAGGGGTTTCTGGCGACCACACACCCGCGCTAAGCGGGCGGTAAGCAGCACATACGTGCAGCCCCACTAGTGCCACAGTGTTATATTTTTCGCTGTACATAGACACTGCTGTGTCTAGATATATTTAATACTGCACTGTAAGGTCGCTTCTTGGCTGTACACCCTATATTGCTTTGAGGAGACAACAGCATGTCATCCGCAAAACACAAGGGTGCCAAGGCACGGGCTGTATACACTACTTGTACAGCATGTGGGGCTAATCTACCAGCAGGCTCCAACGACTCTCATTGTGTGCAATGTTCAGTCCCAGTGGCACTTCGTCAGCCAGAGCCTATTGTGGTGGTAGCCCAGGCAGAGACGCCTGTGAACCCTGCCCCGGTGACGGGGACAGAATTTGCAGTCTTTGCTGATAAAATGTCTGTGACTATGACAAAAATCCTGGAAACCTTGCAGTCCAGGCCAGTTGCTCAGACCATAGACACTGCTGTGTCTATGTTCCCCGGTCCCCCTCAGTTGGAACTAATCCGTACTTCAAGGGGGTCCCAGGCATCACAGGCTGAGGGCTCTGACTCCGATGACAGTCCCAGTCCGCCTAAGCGAGCTCGCTGGGAGAGACCCTCCACGTCATCACGCGGATCAGGGTCTCAGCGAGAAGGGTCCCTATATGAGGGTTCAGAGGTGGGTGATCAGGAGTCTTGTCCTGACGCCGCACTCAATTTGGATACGCCAGATGGTGACGCCATGGTAAATGACCTTATAGCGGCCATCAATAGGCTGTTGGATATTTCTCCCCCAGCCCCTTCTGCAGAGGAGGCAGCTGCACAGCAGGAGAAATTCCATTTCCTGTATCCCAAGCGTAAATTGAGTACTTTTCTGGACCACTCTGACTTCAGAGAATCCATCCAGAAACATAATACTTATCCGGACAAGCGTTTTTCTAAACGCCTTAAGGATACACGGTATCCTTTTCCCCCTGACGTGGTCAAACGCTGGACCCAGTGTCCAAAAGTGGACCCTCCAATATCCAGGCTTGCAGCTAGATCCATAGTTGCAGTGGAGGATGGGGCTTCACTTAAAGATGCCAATGACAGACAGATGGACCTTTGGTTGAAATCTGTCTATGAAGCTATCGGCGCGTCGTTTGCTCCAGCATTCGCGGCCGTGTGGGCGCTCCAAGCTATTTCAGCTGGTCTGGCACAGGTGGACTCTCTCATATGTCCAGCAGTGCCGCAAGTGGCGTCCCTAACTACGCAAATGTCTGCGTTTGCGACCTACGCTATCAATGCGGTACTGGACTCTACGAGCCGTACCTCAATGGCATCTGCCAACTCTGTAGTTTTGCGCAGAGCCTTGTGGTTAAAGGAATGGAAAGCAGATTCTGCTTCTAAAAAATGTTTAACCAGCTTGCCATTATCTGGAGACAGACTGTTTGGTGAGCAATTGGCGGAAATCATCAAACAGTCCAAAGGTAAGGACTCCTCCTTACCCCAGCCCAGATCAAGCAAACCTCCACAGAGGAAGTGGCAGTCAAAGTTTCGGTCCTTTCGAGGCTCGGGCAAGCCCCAATTCTCCTCGTCCAAAGGGACTCAGAAAGAGCAAAGGAGCTCTGATTCCTGGCGGGCTCACTCACGCCCCAAGAAAGCAACCGGAGGTACCGCTTCCAAGGCGGCTGCCTCATGACTTTCGGCCGCCTCCCTCCGCATCCTCGGTCGGTGGCAGGCTCTCCCGCTTTTGCGACATTTGGCTGCCACAGGTCAAAGACCGGTGGGTAACAGACATTTTGTCTCACGGGTACAGGATAGAGTTCAGTTCTCGTCCTCCGCCTCGGTTCTTCAGAACTTCCCCACATCCCGACCGAGCAGATGCCCTTCTGCAGGCGGTGAATTCTCTAAGAGCAGAAGGAGTGGTGGTCCCTGTTCCTCTTCAGGAACGAGGTCAAGGTTTTTACTCCAATCTCTTTGTGGTGCCAAAAAAGGACGGCTCATTCCGTCCTGTTCTGGACCTAAAACTGCTCAACAAGCATGTGAACGCCAGGCGGTTCCGGATGGAATCCCTCCGCTCAGTCATTGCCTCAATGTCTCAAGGAGATTTCCTAGCATCAATAGACATCAAGGATGCTTATCTCCACGTGCCGATTGCTACAGAGCACCAACGCTTTCTACGCTTCGTGATAGGAGACGACCATCTTCAGTTCGTAGCTCTGCCATTTGGTCTAGCGACAGCCCCACGGGTGTTCACCAAGATCATGGCGGCAGTGGTAGCAGTCTTGCACTCTCAGGGACACTCTGTGATCCCTTACTTGGACGATCTACTGGTCAAGGCACCCTCTCAAGAGGCATGCCAACTCAGCTTGACTGTTGCACTGGAGACTCTCCAGACGTTCGGGTGGATCATCAACTTCTCAAAGTCAAATCTGTCACCGACCCAATCACTAACGTATCTTGGCATGGAGTTTCATACTCTCTCAGCGATAGTGAAGCTTCCGCTGGACAAGCAGAGGTCACTACAGACTGGGGTGCAGGCTCTCCTTCAAAGTCAGTCGCACTCCTTAAGACGCCTCATGCACTTCCTCGGGAAGATGGTGGCGGCAATGGAAGCGGTTCCGTTTGCGCAGTTTCATCTGCGCCCACTTCAATGGGACATTCTCCGCCAATGGGACGGGAAGTCAACATCCCTGGACAGGAAAGTCTCCCTTTCCCAGACGGCCAAAGACTCTCTGCAGTGGTGGCTTCTTCCCACCTCATTATCACAGGGAAGATCCTTCCTACCACCGTCTTGGGCGGTGGTCACGACAGACGCGAGTCTGTCAGGGTGGGGAGCAGTTTTTCTCCACCACAGGGCTCAGGGTACGTGGACTCAGCAGGAGTCCACCCTTCAGATCAATGTTCTGGAAATCAGAGCAGTGTATCTTGCCCTACTAGCCTTCCAGCAGTGGCTGGAAGGAAGGCAGATCCGAATTCAGTCGGACAACTCCACAGCGGTGGCATACATCAACCACCAAGGGGGGACACGCAGTCGGCAAGCCTTCCAGGAAGTCCGGCGGATTCTGATGTGGGTGGAAGCCACAGCCTCCACCATATCCGCAGTTCACATCCCCGGCGTAGAAAACTGGGAAGCAGACTTCCTCAGTCGCCAGGGCATGGACGCAGGGGAATGGTCCCTTCACCCAGACGTGTTTCAGGAAATCTGTCGCCGCTAGGGGGTGCCGGACGTCGACCTAATGGCGTCACGGCACAACAACAAGGTCCCAACCTTCATGGCACGGTCTCGCGATCAAAGAGCGCTGGCGGCAGACGCCCTAGTGCAAGATTGGTCGCAGTTCCGGCTCCCTTATGTGTTTCCACCTCTGGCACTCTTGCCCAGAGTGCTACGCAAGATCAGATCCGATTGCAGCCGCGTCATACTTGTCGCCCCAGACTGGCCGAGGAGGGCGTGGTATCCGGATCTGTGGCAGCTCACGGTCGGCCAACCGTGGGCACTACCAGACCGACCAGACTTACTGTCCCAAGGGCCGTTTTTCCATCGGAATTCTGCGGCCCTGAACCTGACTGTGTGGCCATTGAGTCCTGGATCCTAGCGTCTTCAGGATTGTCCCAAGGGGTCGTTGCCACCATGAGACAGGCTAGGAAGCCCACGTCCGCTAAGATCTACCACAGAACGTGGAGGATATTCTTATCCTGGTCCTCTGCTCAGGGAGTGTCTCCCTGGCCATTTGCATTGCCTACCTTTCTTTCTTTCCTGCAATCTGGGTTAGAAAAAGGTTTGTCGCTCGGCTCCCTTAAAGGTCAAGTCTCGGCGCTATCCGTCTTTTTTCAGAGGCGTTTGGCACGCCTTCCTAAGGTGCGCACGTTCCTACAGGGGGTTTGCCATATCGTACCCCCGTACAAGCGGCCGTTAGATCCATGGGATCTGAACAGGGTACTAGTTGCCCTCCAGAAGCCGCCCTTCGAGCCTCTGAGGGAGGTTTCACTTTCTAGACTATCACAGAAAGTGGCTTTTCTGGTAGCGATCACATCTCTTCGGAGAGTGTCTGAGCTGGCAGCACTATCATCCAAGGCTCCCTTCCTGGTCTTCCACCAGGACAAGGTTGTGCTGCGCCCCATTCAGGA